>NW_027286985.1:65068242-65318242 GCF_022747635.1 Hetaerina americana | reverse complement strand
TTTTGTTATTTTTGTAGTAAAGGTTTTCTTAGATCTCTTCCTCTTTCCTTCCTCCAGTCTCAGATGGTATCTATGCCCCTCTTTCACTTTTCAGCGAGCTGTTTTACGCGATATTGCACTCATACTACCTTGATCAAAAGGTTCCCGGAATAACCACCGTGTGGCGCTCCCATCGTTCCGATTTGAGTTCTGTTTTTTTTGTTAAATTGGTACATCTGTTGTTGATATTCCCTTTAAATCTTAGTGTCATAACTTGACATTTGCAAAAGTTACGTAGCCAAGAGTACATCAATCTCTGTGTGTGTTGGCGATTTTTTACAATTTCAGAAATGGATTTAAATTTGCAACAACGAACTTGTATTAAATTTTGCGTAAAAAACGGATTTAGTGGCGCACGGACGTTGGAAATGTTGGAAAAGTGTTTCGGCAACGATTCTCTAAAAAAAAACGGTCGTTTACCAGTGGCACGGGCGGTTCAGAAGTGGTCGTGAGTCAATCGAAGATGATGAACGCAGTGGCAGACCATCGACATCGAAAGTCGGTGAAAAAATTGATAAAGTAAAAGAAATGTTGGTCAATAACCGCAAATTAACCATCAGAGAAATAGCGGAGGACTTGAACATTGCCTATGGATCCGCCCAAGACATTGTGGTTAATGATTTGGGTTTCCGTCGTGTAGCAGCAAAAGACCTCAATTTCATGCAAAAAAGAGACCGTGTTGACGTCGCAAAAGACATGATTTGCGAGGCTGAATCCGATCCCACATTCATCAAAAGGATCATTACTGGAGACGAGACGTGGGTTTATGAGTACGACACGCAATCCAGACATCAGGCAAGTGAATGGCGTTCACCAAATGAGCCGAGACCAAAAAAACCACGTCGTTTTCAGTCAAAAAAGAAGGCAATGCTGACGGTTTTCATGGGTTTCACAACGGTGTAGTGCATCATGAATTTTTGCCAGAAGGCCAGACAGTAAACAAAGAGTATTATTTGGGCGTTATGAGACGTTTGCGTGAAGCAATTCGCCGAAAGAGACCAGAAATGTGGGCAGAAAACTCGTGGATTTTGCACCATGATAACGCACCGTCGCACAGTGCTATCATTATTCGTAATTTTTTGACGAAAAATGCAACAAATACCATCCAACAGCCACCGAATTCACCTGATTTGGCTCCCTGTGACTTCTTTCTGTTCAATCGAGTTAAAAAACCATTACCGGGAACGCGTTTTAGCAGCCGAGAGGAAGTAATGGAAAAATCGCAGGAAGCACTGATGGACATACCGAAAACCGAATATAAAAAATGTTTCGAGGATTGGATCAAGCGCTGGCATAAGTGTGTTGCAGTCGATGGGGATTACTTTGAAGGGGACAATATAGATTTAGATGAATAAACTTGTATTTTTTTTTTCTGAATAAATTCCCGGAAATTTTTGATCAAGGTAGTATGTTGTTGTCCATTCCTTTTAAATGGGGCGATATTCTGTCCAGAGTTTTCTACCCTAGAATTTGGAGATTGGATGGGATTGGGTTGATAATAATACAGAAAAAAACTGTAATAATCCTTTTAAAATAGGAGTCGAACATTTAGTAACTCCATTGTCATTTTCAAACTGAAATGTCATATTCCGAATAATTTCGTTCTAAAATCAGCTTCAAGCTGTTGAGTCAACTTCTCCACAGACATGTCAGTTTGCTGGGACCGTGGTAAGGATCAACATTTTTGGGTCATAAAATTTATTCTAAGCCTCCTCATTTTAAATTATTGGAACTAAAGAGTTGTAATCTTGGCCTTCACTGAATAAACGTCTTAATTGAAGACCAGTTGTCTCAAATTTCGTGAACATAAGTATTCACGTCCATTAGCGTCCGAATTCTAAATATCCAGGCATTTTTTTGCTATGGTACCGTGCGTGTACTCTTTTAATTTTTGTCGGGGTTTAATAATTTTGTGGAGTACTCATCGGATAATTTCCACTAAGGACCGACCATCCCTCTCGCACCGCTCTACTTACCAATGGGAAGTCCCTCGATCGCAGCGCCGCCACCTCTCCTCGACGGCAAAAACGCTCCTCAGAGAGACAGTGGAATGTGCATTTTTATTCCTCTTGTGCCCTCTTTCCTCTTGCCGCGTCGCAAAAGCACCCTAAATGGCGGACGCAGATGCAATCGAACATATCCCGGTGGCAGGTGGATTTTTCGCCTCTCTCGCTCCTCCCATAGAGCTGCGCATGTCGGTGGCAGCCTCTTTCTCTCTCCCTCCCTTCCTTTGTTGCTCCCCCATGGTTTGTTGTCACCCTGGAGTCGCGGGCCCCATCCCTTTAACATCCCCCGCCATTTGGCCGTGGGTGGTAATGTTTATGACGTTGGTATCGACGAGTGCGGTGCTCGGCGGTTCGGTTCCCTGATGCGGTACCGAAACAGTTCGATCATGTTGTCTGTCGAATCTGGAAATCCTAGACTCATCATGGAATTGTTTGGGCCTGGATGAATCTTGGTGTTGCTATGCAGTTCTTTCGTACATTCCCCTTGCCAACTCGGTCGTAAGGTAGGGGGTGAAGGCCTTCCGATCCAAACGCCAGTCAACGAGAGAAATTCGCGATTCGATCGTAGGGGATAGTTGACGTGAAAGTTGCGTAAAATTAGCGTTAATCATTTTAAACTGGGCTATTAAATTTCAACTGTTTAATCGAAAAGGCTATTGTTATTCCATGTCACAACTATTATGATACTTATATTGCTATTATAATTTGTAAATATTGGCGATGCCATCGCTTAATAAGTTTTCAGTTTTTCTTTAGATTCCATTAGGCTAGACTTATGGGTTATAGTCTACTTCGTTGGGCATTGTAATATAAACAAATTTCGCTGAGACAGTTTGCGTACACAATTGGGGATTCATAGCGGAATATTTTTGAGCTACTTGAGCGGAAACCGTGCCATACTTTTTAATGTGTTCATATATTTGTTTCTTAGAAATGTATGGTTAACCCTTAAACCTTACGAGCATCCTTGATTTTTTTCTTTTGCTAAAATTATCGTGTTAAGGCTGATTAGTGATGGACGGATAAAGGGATAATTTAAAACATTATGCGTTGAGGCTTATCGGCGAGAACGTAATTGGTGCATAAAGCGCGTCAAATATAATATTCGGTCTTAATGACGACATGTGGGAGATGTAATTTATATTTTGGATTGACCACATTATTACATGTTGTCTTTCGGCGAAACTGCATAGTCAGGTTTTTTGATAGTTTGTAGTCATCGATGATTCATCTAAAAACTCTGTGAGTGTAAAATGTTACTTTACACTTTGCAACAAATAGTCGGAGTTATGCTGACTTTTTTTCAGGAAATTTTAATACTCAACGAAATTGCTGCTTCCTCAACAAAGAAGTGGGGATCGGGATGATGCGGTACTGGCTTCCCGCCCAGGGGGCCCGGGTTCAAAATCCCGACGGCGGCAGACATTTTTCAGAGTTATCCCGATCCCTACTTGAGTTGCTTGGAGTAGAGCAGTTTGAGTGAATACGTCGTCCGTCGGATGGGACGTTAAGCTGCGGACCACTTGGCGTATTTTGTTAAGAATAAGCTAATGCCGACGCCGGGGTTTCCTCAACCCGTCATCCTGTCCAATCCTAATGGCGTAAATGACCTCAGCTGTCGGTCGCCTCCCATAAAAACTACCTAAGTAACTAAGAACTACGTGCTGTATGAAGCTTGGGCATGCGCATTCTAAGGTCGTATCTATTAGAAAAGACTCGCTAGGTGATATGAGTTTCCCCGGAAGAAAATTATCTTCAGCAGCTGTGGTTTGCTATCGCGTACTACACCTGATATTGTGGTTTTTTTGCCGTGTGCTGTGCTCTTTGGCTAAACCGTTATATCCTAGTTATTTCCAATGTTAGTGTGAAAGTAGAACGTTAAAATATTTGAAAATTAATTCCGATAGGCGCCACATCTTCGTGCCCTCAGAGCTCGTACTCTCCATAACTTCCAAACCGTAGTCCATCATAATCTTCCAGACAAACGTAATTAGTGCATTTCCGTAAGTAAAAAATCCAAAAGACAAACTGCAGCGAGTAAAAATTTCACAAATGTCACAGCTGAGCCTTGGAAATCGTGCAATATGAAAGCTGCTTGAGAAAGTGAATCGGTTGTGAATTCTTCTCTCACTCCGGGAGTATGGTCTTAGTTATCATCCTTCACTTTTCTATTAATTTGTGTGTGGAAGAACTTGTTTTATTCCCCGTGTTAAAGACGTTATTTAGATTATATAATAATACATTGCTTCTAATAGTTTTTGTAAATTCTCGTGTCCAGTTTTCATCGAATTGATTTCTCAGAAAAAGACATCCTTCGAGATTACATTAATCGCGTTTAGCCGTCGATCTTACAACCTCGTAGCGCATTAAAGTTCAGTCAGTATTGTAACATAGTTTTTACGGTTTCAGTTTCTCCCTATTTATGAAATCGATATTTTTTACCATAGGTCTCGTTGTTTTTCGGCTCGATTTGCAGCTAAACACAACATTCGGTGAGTAATAGTGATGTTTCAAATAATTTTCGACGATAATCATGCATATGTGAATGAGACGTTCTTGAACATTGATTTACAGGAAACCTTAAATATCAATGTCAGTTATCTAAAATCTTCTTAGAGAAAAACAAACCCCCACGGCTGAAAAAATTTAAATGTGGATATCCAGAATATACCAGGGTGGACACTCAGGGAAATCGGAAAAAAGTCGGGAATCGATCAATTTTTTCAGAAATGTGGGAAGAAATGGAGCACAGTGCTAAATTTTCCCCATAACTGAGGAAATGAGGTGGACATGGGAAATTCCCTGGAATAGTGACGTTTCAATTAGTTGTGAGATAATTGATGGTTTTTCATAGGCCATTCAGGCCCTGGCCGAAAATGAAACTAGTATAGCCAGGGATGACCGACAGAAAAATAGCTAATCAGATTTCAAAACCCTCGGTAGAAAAGAACGAGGAAAAGAGGCGGATTGATCTGCGGGAAAAAGTTGGAAATGGGATTCCATAAAATGAGTGGCCACACTGTATGCATGTAATCTGGGGAACGAGATTTTCGCTCTGGAATATCGTCATCATCATAAATTAAAATTCACTCTTTGATTGACCAAACTATGATGATGAAACCGAGTTGTTCTGCACCATAATTCAGGGATTCCGTAATTAAAATTGATCAGAAATATTTACCCGCCTAACGAGCCGATGTTTATGGAAATAACGTGATGGAGTACTTAAAATGCGGAAACGAAAAATTGTCAAAATTTAGGAGGTTCCTGTGAGTATTTTCTCGTGGTGGAGGGTAAACTGGTATTCGAATCTAAGAATAGGGAAATGTAATAATTTTTAAATACTGATTTGGTCGGAACTGTAATAAATTTAATTGTTTATTCGTCATTTGTACTATTAAATTTTTTTAAACTCATGTGCTGTGATAGTTGAAAATGGCATGACTTACGTGAAACACGATGTAGGTAGATGGGTTATGCCATGTTAAAATATACGTATCCCATAGACGAATTAAATTGTGCGTCGGTGGAGAGTTCTTAATAATACTTTACAACATGGCTAGAATAAACATGTTGGAGGACTGTAGTACCAAACCTTAAATGATCGCCCTCAATTCCTGTGAGTTTCGTTTTCTACGTGGGCTTAGTGCGTTTTTAAAGCACCTACTCCAGAGTGGAGTAACACTTCATAACAGTATTGAGTTTTTTAAATCCCACCATCTAAAATTGCGGTCCCTTTCGTTGGGTATTCTTTTAGATCTTGGGAAACCATAGTCGGCTCAGGATAAGGATCTGGCCAACCTACCCTGATATACGAGCCTACCCTTGTATGAATTTCACACGCGGTCGGGCTTGGTACTGGATGAATTGTAACATAATCTACTAAACCGACCTTCGGGTTGATTTCTCTGTTTTTTGTTAAATTATTGATGGGAAACTTAACAAAACCACAGTTGAAGAGTCCCACGACCCGAGTTTCATTTTATTAGTATCATCGTCAGGTGAGGCAAAAGAAACAGAAACACTCTTATAGACGTGACAAGGATGAAGGGGAAAAAATAGGTAAAAGAGGGGAGGAAGATAAGGAGAAAGTAGGGACTCCACAATGTAACTGCTGCAAGGATGGGGAAAAGCCGGGATACGTACAAGTATTCATTGACAAAGGTCAATTCAGGATCGCCAATTCTTTTTAAAATATCTAGTCGTTCTAGAGAATTAAACTCACGTTGGTTGACAGTCAAGTGTGAATTATTCACGTTGAAATCACTGGTTTGGTGACGGTTTTCGATGTGTTGGGCAAAATTGCTATGAAGTTCACAATTATTTTGTTTTACAAGTTCGTAAATGTTCATCAGTGCTGACATTAAAATTTCGATAAGTATGGCCGACGTATACTTCGTCACAATTACCGCACCTCCATGCAATAGATACCACTTTTCTTCTTGGGATCCAGTGTCTCACCACTTAACAAATACGGTGCAATATCCGTAAGACAACGGAATCTCTGGTTTTTTAATAGCCTTCTTTCCTTTTGTACCTTTCAAAGTTGTTCCCACAGCGGTGGCGTAGACTAAACCAAACCTGTTTTCAAATAGAATGTGGGTTTCATAGGTGGACCGACAGGATCCCAAGAGTATGACCTAAGGCGTGAGAAATTCGCACATTCGATGTAGGGGAGCCAATTCCTTTACATTTGCTGTCTACCGCAGAAAGTTGTGTTACCTGGAAGTCACGCAATGGGGGCTCTCTGTATTTGTCAGCGTCGTCATGCAGATTTGAACCCGAAACTCGCCGGTCAGCTGCCGGACGGTTTAACACTGTGCACACCACCCGAATGCGCGTAAAGGGTGCGGTTTTATCGGGCAATAAACGTTAGGGTTATATCCAAATTCGTCTAGTTAGCCTAAGCTAACGTAAGGACACTTCATAGCCGTTAAGTAGGAAACTAGTATTTGATTGCCCCGCGATCGTTTTTTTTATGAGCTGATAATATCGTTGTTGATAAATTCATTGCGTTCAGATGAAATCTTGTAATTTATGAAAACATTGATGGTACATAGTTAATAAACTTTAAGAATTTTGTGTGTAATGGATGAAATGAAACATTGTTCAACCAAAGATTTATAATTTTAACGTCTGTACAATTTGATGTATATTTAGCATCACTATTTAGTTAAAACTGATTTTTTATTAAAAAATCGAAAAACATTAACACATTGGATATGGTACCATTGGGATTTGGTTATTTACTGATTAGAGTGCTTTAAACTGATTATTTAAGCTCCTCGCAGTTTTTGGGAATTGTATTAGCACTTACGGAACTCTTTTCTGGGGTGTTCCATTCGTCAACACCTTTATCAAAATAATAAGCTCTAACTTTTCAATTTTAGTCCCTTCTTGGCAGCTATACTTTATCGTCGTGTTCATATAAATATTAAACCGGACGATTTCTATCAAGTAGGTTTTGAATAGCTTTGCCTTTTTCCATTTTTGTAAAGGTTACCAGCATGGTTAATCATCTCAAGTACACTTGCTTTTTCCTTAAAATTTGGCAATACAAACCTCTCTCTCCCTTGAAATGTCATCCAGTGTCTCCATTTGGCATGTAAAATTTTTAACTGTGTGGATGTTTTTCATTTTTATTTCTATGGAATTCAGAAACGATGTAACTTGAAAGGTGTAATTTGAAAAAGCATTTCTCGTAAGATATTTTGAAAGATTGTTGTTCCGAAACAGGCTGACATTCCCCTCACTTTGATATAAATTTTTGCGGTTTTTACATCGTTGAATTTAATTTTTTCTTTACTCAATATCTCTCCTATCTGATTTTCTGAATCTGTTGGAATAAATTTGTGCAAAAAGGGGACTTTCTCTACCCCACAACCATCGGAAGTTTCCGAAATCCTAGACGAAGCCTTAGGCAGTTATAAAAAAGTCATCAGTTGAGAGACAATTTTTGTGCATTATTATTTATGTTGGAGGTGAGTGTTTATAACATTTAAGAGTCCATACTCTGGGTCATTTCATTAATCTGCATTAAAAATAACGTTAATGTTAGAAGTCACTCTTACTCTTTGTTACAAACTCCATTTGGCGCTCTTATATTTGTATTCAATGAGGAAAATATCAGGTTGAAAAAAATACCAATTGGTATTCAGAGTGGTCTATTAGTCACTGTTCGGTAAGCAAAAAACATGTTCAACAAAAATGTTTGGGGGAATGTCGCTGAAAGTATTTTTTTAATTCCTTCTAGTTTCCCCTTGTAGGAGAGGTATCTTCTCTGCTTTTACCATCTTATGTCCCGGTTA
This sequence comes from Hetaerina americana, assembly GCF_022747635.1. Classification (NCBI taxonomy): domain Eukaryota; kingdom Metazoa; phylum Arthropoda; class Insecta; order Odonata; family Calopterygidae; genus Hetaerina; species Hetaerina americana. Next base: position 65,309,889 of record NW_027286985.1, on the reverse strand, counting down.
ATCGTGGAAAAAATAAAAGATACGGTGTGGTAGACCTTAGCCTTGAAAACTGTAGTACGGACTCGGGTTTCGGACTTAACAGTTACCGCATCATCATAATTTTTTTTCGAGCATCACTCTGATTTGGGTAAAATAATTCATCGATTGCAACTGTTAATGAGCTGTGATTATATGGCGATTTTTTTTATTATGCGGGTCAATTTTTGCCTCTGATGTGCGTTCGGAAATTTGTTTCATCAGTCATCCTTGGAAATTTTTCTTAGTTAATAAATATTGCGAAAACATTGATGGGATAAACATCTTTCACGGGTTGTAATCGATCTCGCTCCAACGATAATCAGATAATTCCATCTCTTCCGCCTTACTGCGTCCATTTCTTTGTAGGTCACAATGCATAAACGTGTTAAATATGTTTTGTTCGGATGGATTGCCCATTAATTTCATGTGTGGAGAACTCGTGTCAATAGACTTGTTTTCCAACTCGAACTCGTTTGATATTTCTTCTATGTTATGTAGAAATTTAATTTTTTGTCCGTAGATTTTGCGCAGCAAATTCTATCAGACTGCGTGCAAATTATCTCAGTCGTCGAGGCACCTAAAAAAAATAAATGTAATCGAATAGGTGAATGAATCAAGACGATACAGATCACCTTAATATTTCGCAATCGCTTCGGCGACATAGATTTTTAAAAAGGCGTGATTCATGACATTTTTCGAGACCTCCATATCCTCGGAATTTCTCGATATCCGTAAGAGTTTAGTTAAACTCAACCCGATTTAATTTTCTCGACCGGTTCCAAATATGGAAACAAAATTAAATTCATCGTAGCTATTGCCGAACGTAGGTTATGGAATTTCTTTTCTACTCAATATAATCACGCTGTTATTTATTCGGCGACGGTCTGGTTCGGGTTTTAAATGGATTGCCCACAGATTTCCGCCGCGGTAATTTCGCCAGCCAGTTCCCTCGGACAACAATGCCTCCTCGTGTATATAAAAGTTTCGCTTTTTATTTCCGTAGACTCGCCTCCGGTATTTCGAGTGTAACGCTCATTTTTTTTCGAGGACGAAGGTATTTTTGGAACCGCTCATAACTCTACCGCGTAACAGATAACGTGCCTCCAACCCCCTCCTCACCCCCCAGTTTTCAACTCTCTCACCCTCGGAAAATGCCCCCGAAATCGCTCCCCCGTCCCGAACCAAACTCCCCACCCCCGCATCCTCCCACCTCCGTGCCGCCGTCACGTTTTTGTGCGACCCGCGGTCCTCGGGAATTCGCCGTGCGATTCCGTTGGCGGCCACCAGGGCCAAACGCACGGCTCGGCCGCGGCGTGTGCACGCCTGCGAGTTCACCTTTTTCCCTGGCGTATTGCTGTTGAATAAATTAGTCACGAGCTCTCTCTCTCTCTCTGGTTGGCTTCGAGTCGGGTGGATTTGTCAGGTTGGTGGATGAGAAAAGAGGGGAATGAGGAGGAAGGGGGTTGGAGGAGGGGGGTAAAGGGTGGGAACGGCGGAGGGGAAGGGGGGGGGGAGAGAGAGAGAGAGGAAAGTGGGGTGTGAGGAGGAGATTCGGTGTGGAGGGAGATTCGGAGGGGAGGTGGGGGTTGGTTGTGTGTGCGAGTGTGCTCTCGGAGGGGGGGGGCAGGAAAGTTGCCGAGTGTCAGGGGGCACTGGGAGGTTGTTCGGAGGAACGGCTGTGATGCCCGGAGAGAGAGGGAGAGGGGGCAGGGGCGGAGGGAAGGCGGGGAGAGGGGCGCGGGGAGGGGCGGAGGAGCAGGGGAGGGGGGGAAGGGGGGGTTTGGTGGATGGAGGAGGCAGCCAACGGCGTTTGTTCGGCGAGGCAATGTGGAGACGGCTCCTGGCGGGCAAAGTGTGCGTGCCCTGATGTGTGTGTGTGAGAGTGCGGGAGTGGCGGCGGTCTTGGTGTTGGTGGAGTAGACGTCGTCCGCGGCGGCGGGAGGGATATCCGAGGGCGGCGGAAAAGAGAAGGAGAGAGAGATTCCCTCGCTTCTCCGGGGGGGGCCCGCGTTCCGTGGGCTTTTTGATCCACGCGGACGTGGTCGCGCAGCCTCTTTTTCTCTCCTGCCGTGCTGCTGCGAGGGCACTAGTCCTGAGTAATTCGCCGGAGCAGCCGCTCAGAGGCCACCACCTCATATCGGACCTATCTCGCTCTCCTTTCACCTCACTCTCCTCTCGCCTTGTCCCTCTCTCCCTCAGCGCTCTCCTTCGTCCCTTTCCGTTAGTCCTCGCCGGATTCAAGTGATTGCTCTCCCTCGTCGCCTTTTTTTCGCGTGATCCTCTCTTCCCCGCCGCTCTCTCTCCTGCATTCGTTATATTTTGCTTCCTGCGACTCCCTCAGTCCCCCTCCCTCTCTGCTCATTTCCCTCTCCACTTTTCCGTCCCCACACCCTCGACTTCCCCCTCCCCACCGCCGCCCACCCCTTCTCTTTCCTCCCCCGCTGCGACCTCCCCCGCCCCCTCTCTCCACGCCCCCCTCCCTCTATTCCCATCAAACTTGGTCTGGCTGAGTGAGCGGGTGTCGACGAGGCGAGAAGGTGGAGAGGAGGATAGCAGGAGCGGAGCGGGAGAGCCCTTCTCTCTTCTCTTGTCTCTCTCCCTTGTGACCGCCTACCGACGTCGTCTCTCCCTCCGCCTCCCATCTCTCTCTCTCTTACCCCCTCCCAACTCTTCCTTCCTTCCCGTCATCCCCTCGAAAGAGAGAGAGAGGAAAGGAGGAGGCGCCATGCTTCCCTACCCGTCGTGGTGCGTCGCCGTCCACGGATAGATAGAGGGGATATGTGCGGCAACGGCGGAGGCCCGCTTCGCCCTTTTCCCCTTCCGGCCGCCGCTGTGTCTCTCGCCGAGGAAGTCTTCGCTGCCTCCTCCTCCTCCCCGCCTCCCTCTTCCCTTCCCCCTCCGCTCCTCCTCCTCCTCCGCCCCTTGGTCGAACAAAGGGAGGATCTCCTTGCCCCGCTTCTTAGTGCGTGCTCGTCCGAGATCCTCCTCCGTCCGTGGCGTCGCGACCGACGGGGGGCAGGGGGAGGGGAGCGTTGTCCTGGCTGCCTACTCCCTCGAGGGAGACATTCGGTACTCGGGGACTCGCGTGCAGTGCGTCCGACCTCCGGACCTCGAGGTCGTCCCGTGGTGGAGGTCTTCCCGCCTCCCTCCCGCCGCACGTCGAGAGGGCTGGTACGCTCGCCGCCGGTCCACTGTTTGTTTCTCCCCGTCTCTGATTCATCCGGAGGCGTGGGGGAGGTGGGGGTCGGAGTCGTGGACGGGGGTGTAGAGGTGGTGTGAAGTGTAATTGGAGGAGGACGAAGAAGAAGATCATCTCTCAGTCTCCCTCCTTCTCCCTTTGGGATTTGCTTCGTCCCGTAAACCGGAAGACGTGGATTCCTTCCGGTCGGGCGCCCCGCGTGTGATATACCCGGATCTCCATTCCTATCTCGGCGTATCATCGTTCGGCGTGACACTCGTTGGATGTTCGCCTTGGGACTCCTTACTTCTCCACCGATTCCTCCTCGTCCAAATGGCGGAATGCATCGGGGTTCCTTGGAGTGAGCGAGGTAAGTACCGCCGCGCCAGGCTGCTGCTACCCCCGCCCCGTTATTTGCATTCGGAACTGGACCGCGACCGCTCATCCGTTCCCCTCGCACCGCCGCTTTCCTTTCTCGGGGACCCTTTCAATTCCTTCGTTTTTGCACCCTAAGTCCGTCGCTGTTTTGAAGATGATTCGGTCTCGGTCCATCTTTTGAATGTTATTTTTTTGGATATGCCATTTAAGCCATCACGCCTCGAATTAACGGTAGGTTGGAGCTGACCGTAATGTAAGAAAAACTAGTTCAGAGGAAATCGCTAACTGATTGCTTTGACGCAACAATTGTCCGTTGCAGTTTTGCAGCTTCGTTAACATTTTTCTCTCATTTGTTTTCATTGCTTCACTGGGTTATTGACTGGTTATGAGCTGTTGAATAAATTCCGTCGTTGGGTGGCAAGCGTGTTTTGAGGTGTTTCGGTGGCTCCCGATTGCTAGATGGGTTAGGGGAGGGGGAAGGATTTTTATGTCGTCGTCGTGTGTTGAGGGGCAGGGAGGAGGGGATCCGTCGGGGGGACCTGGAGGGGGAGGCTAGAGGGGAGAGTGAGTTCGCCCGGTGTTCGGGAGGGGAAGGTCTTGTAAATGCCGATGGATGGTTTTGTACTCTCTCCGAGCCCGTGTCTCTCTCCCTCGGCCTGTGTGTCTGTATGTGAGAGCGAGCGAATGCTTTCAGAAGGACGGAGGGGTGGTTGCAGAGGGAATGGAGGAGAAGTGACTCACTATAGCCTCGCCCCCATCCCTCTCGTTAACGTTTTTCGGTCCCCGCGATCACGTGTGCGCTGGCAACGTAACGCAGCGCGCCTCGTGTTCTTTTTTCCTCCCCTCATGCCGTTCTCCCCTCAGTCCTTCCCCCGATTGCCGTCATCCGTTGACGTTTTCCGAATATGCGCGTCCTCCGTTCGATGTCCGCGTTCGGTTCGAACGCTATCCGAGCGGAACGGGGGAAGAAAGTAGTCGCTGCGAGGTGGTGGGGCGAAGTGGGGGAGGGGGTAGGTGGAGGGTGGTGGGCTTGCCCAGTGGAGGCAAGGTAAGACTCGCTTTCTACCGAACCCGTGCATGCATATGCATGCAGAAACAATTCTACCCCGTTTCATGCTGCGCGAATTGCAGCGCGGCGAACACGGAAGAAGTCTTCCTTACATTTCGGCCCACGGGAGGGAGCAAGAGCGACGTAAGTCTCGTCGTTAACCGGTAGCCTCGCTGAAGAGCCCGCTCCATTTCTTTCTTTGCACCCCGCCACACTTCCTCCCTCGCCCCCCCATCTCACCCTTGTTAGCTCCACCTTTCCTGCCCCCTAACCGCCCAAGTTTTTCGATTCCCTCATCTGCTCCACCATCGTGTTTCCTCGCTTTCTTTGTGCGCCACCCCCCTCCTATCCTTCCTCTCGTCGGTCGGACCCCCCGATCTCACCCACTGACCGACACCTAGGCCCCCCCACCTTACTTTTCCCCTTGCCTTAAGGGTCGTGCTCTCACTCTTGGCCCATGGTTGCTCTCTTCCACTCGGTGAGGAAGACGGTTCGTCCCTCGTTGCCATGCGTGTTTTAAGTTAAGCGGTTGAATGGCTGCCTGGGCTCGCACACGGGTCGCCAACCGTAACGCTCGGGGAATTAATTTTCGTCAAGAAATTGTCCAATGGGTCCGACTCACCGAATATGCTCAGGTTTCCGTGTAAATATGGCTACCTGGAATTCATTTCCGAGAACTTGAGTTGATAATCCTCGAATAAGAGAAGACTTAAAATATGAACGTAAATTTACCATTGTGACATACCGTTCTTCGCATTGTCTTAATTAATGAAATGTCGTTAAGTTCCTTGCTCCTTGCCGTTAAGCTCCCCATTCCTTGAGCAAATATCGTTGTTCTTCATCTTTATTGGGCCATTATTCTGAACACTGAAGTTGCAAGTTTTTGACATCTCACGTGTGCACGTGAATTATCATAAACAGAATGGCAGAAGTTTATACTAGTTTTACTTTAGCTTCCTGCCCTCATTTAAATCCTTGTTGGAGTTAATTAATGTGCCAACATCGATCTCAGTTTGTATGTATTTGTGCGCCAGTGACCTGGGAACGACTGAGGGAATAGCTCAGCGTTCGACTGGTATGCGACGCTCGACCACGAAAATCATCAGATTGCTCATCGAAAGCGATCGGCGGACAGTGAAGTGTCGGGCATTTCCCCTCATTCCCTGCCACAGGGGAGGAATGGAATATTCGTCTACGCGAACCAACCAGCCTCGCTCCCCTCATCTCGCGTGGCATTTCGTAATGTCGCGCGTCACTCAGCCGTTTAAACCCAGTTCTTATCAGTGATTGAATTACATTTCAATCACTTGCCCACTTCAAGGACGAACCGCTTAGTCTCCGTCACCAGTGCCTGCCTGTACATTACGCCCTCGAAGGCAAGGAAGTTTTCCTCTGCAATGCCCCATTTGTTTTTGATGCGTTTGGGAGTATACATTTCCAGTCTTTTCTTTCACGGCCATTGTGTTTAAATCATTCGTACATGCCGCCCTCCCGAGTCCTTAAACGACTCGCAAAGTGAAAAAAGACTGTGCCAAGTGATGGCTGTAGAGATTTCATTATATGCGGGCTCTTGTGTCGGGAGGATAACCGGAGAGAGAAAGAGGATGGATGCACGGATTGCCCAACGAGTTGGCCCTAATGGTTTCCATGCCGTTCCCCACGAATCTATTACAAAACCCTTTTCGGCGCACCGTATAGGATCCACCCATTGGGAATTTCGATCGGCCCAATCGCCCGCCCCTTTCCCTCTCCCGATCACCACCGACAAATATTGACGTTCCCTCCTTTTATGTATCGGCGATTGCCCGCATGTGAAAAAGGATTTCATGGCCTCCGTTCGACGGGTGAGGTGGCCAAGACCGACCCCTCCACCCTGGTGGAGTTTCTCCCGTAACTAACTGTAGCGTGTCAAAATGGCAGCGCCGTTTCCGAGATACTCAATCTCGAAGCGTGTGGTATGCCTGGGCGATTCGGGAATGCCGTGAAAGATGAGGGGGGAGGGGGAGAGGGAAAGAGTTGCGGGGGATTGTGGGAACGGTAGGAGGAGGATGGGAGGGGGGAGAGGGTAGTGTTGGTGGATCGGGTAAAGGGCAGGGTAAAGGCAAACATGGCGCTCGTCGTTCTTACTGCTTCTCTTTCTCTGTCTCCGTATTTTCCCCTCGGAAGCTCCCCCCCCCCCCCCCCCCCCGGGCCGTTCTCCGTCCGGCAATCCCCTCCCTGTTCGTAATCGTATCCCTCCCCTCCTCTTTTTCTTCCATTCTCCTTCGTCACCTCGAAACTTCTCTCTTGCTACTTTCGTTCTTCCGAATCCCCCGAGCACGAGAGGAAAGAGATGGAAAGGGAGACTGGAGTGCCGCCTCCCATTTTTATTTTTTCTCTCGCCCTCCCTCACACACACACACGCAGTAGCGCGTACATTCCCACACGAGACGTCCCTCCTAGCCTCTCTCTCCTCGGGTGGCTCGTGCAGAGAACCAGGCGAGAAGAATGAAATGGCTGCAATTGAATCTTGCGTCCGATGACGTTTCGTCCTCTCGATCCCCCCCCCCCCCCCCCCCGGGTACAACGAAACAAATGGTGACACCGTTCTCGAGAGATCCCCCTCCTCCATATTGTTTTCCCTTTAACCCGCGGCTTTAAAAGGCCTGAGCGCGTCAGGAGCAAATTTAAAAAGATCAAATAATTGCGTGTGTATATATATATACACACACACACACATGCATGCACTGTTGTGCGTCTGCCCTGCGTTTGAAGGCGTTCCTTGCCCACTACCGATCTTGGGATACTCCCCTCCGCCCTCATTCTCCCCTTCAGTCCCAGCGAGCAGTTTTTCCAATCTCCTGATCGAGGATTCGTCAGCTCTTGATGTGCGGCAGCGTCGCATTTTTTTATCCGCTTGGAGCTCGGTTCAAGGATTGTGGGACACTTATGTCAATGGCGTGTGTTAGCTAAGTGCTCGCGCCTGCTCTTTCTCCCCCCCCCGCCATTTCCTCGCTAGCATCCCTTCCGTGCCCACCCTGCCGCATCATACAAGCGGCAATGGTTTTTGTTTTTGAGCTCTTGCCCGAGCGCTTCCGAACGACACAGTATGCCAATCTCATGCCCAAAGGTGTTTACGTTCGTGCAAGAAGTCCTCTCGCCGTCCTTGTTTTAGCGTCGTCTTGGGATAACGAGTGTCGTAAGGCGGCCGCTTTTACCTCTTCCCCCGTTATTTCCAGCGTTGCCGTGATTTGCCTGTCGGGCGAGTGCATTTTTCCGGCGCCCCGATCGATCCATCGCTCGCGATTATCGCGTGGAGCGCGCACGCAGTGGGGCGGGCGTTCGACCGAGTGGCGGGCTTCCTTCCTCGGGAGCTGGAAAGTTTTCGGATTGCCACGCTATGATTGGTCGACCTCGAGCAAACCCCGGGCCCCGCTGCGGTCCAACTTGGCCCGTTTACCGTTAATCCCATTTGGTTTCTCGGGAGAAGATCGCTGATACATACCTTCCTGTGTACGTCAGATTTTGACAGAAAGGTCAACAAAAACAAAAGCGTTTTTCGTGGTCGACGACGGCGTGGTTCCCGTTTCTCTCCACCAATTATACTAAATTCTTCATTTAATGCACTTGAATAATGCTTCTTCGTAAATGCAATTTGAAAGAATAGGACACTCTTAAACACTGCTGAGTAAAGATTTGCCACTTTGCATAGAGTAAGATTTAATGCAAGTCATGTAGGATTAAGCTTTTTACCCTTTTTATCACTCGTAATTTTTTAGTTGCAAAATTCGCTTGAAGATTAAAGGAGTTGTGGAGGTGACATAAGCCATGTGATATTCAAAGCACTTCTAAGGTATCGCTGTTTTGTAGACGGCGTCTTTCATTGCAGTCCTTTTCTGTATCAACCAGTTATTAACAGTGGTCAGAGCACTCGTTTGAAATGTTGTTTGTTTAACCATAGGCGCATTTACATATTAAATTAATTAAGAGAATTATTATAAACACCGATGGCAGATTTCGAAAGACCCAACAGTCCTTTTTGCCCGAGTTCCCGGTGAAAAGTGAAATTTTCTCTACCACTTCGGTGAATGAATAATCTTTAGACGTCTCGGAAACAGCTGTTTATCGGAACTCACCACGGAATGTGACGAGTGCTGTCATGAGGGCCCTCGGTCGAGCGATTTAGAAGCGCCTTGAGAAATTTGTATTACGTGTACATACTTTCACCGTCCCTTTTTGAGATTAGCATGGGCGGGCAGCAGGTCGAGTGATTTTCCTCCAGCGAAGGGACCTTGCTCTTGTGACGTTGTTGTGAGATCCGGATAAGAGGCATAGCTGAGGAATGCTATCCCCCAATGACGCGTGATGGGGAGGTTCTGCGCGTGGTGATAGTGTTGTCACGACTCCCGAAGTTTTTAAATTCATTCCTGGTCTCTTAGAAGAAGAGCAATCTTTAAGTGGCTCTTCTCTTCGCGGAAAAATATATATGTAATACAACTGCGGGTGCTAGCGGTGAAAAATCGTTCGCTCGAGCGAACCAGAGCGCGTGTCTGTGCTAAAGTTACTTCCACGGAATTTCCCCGTGTTTTCTTTGAAACGTAATCCGAAAACGGGTCGATTCCAGCTCACTCGTTTTAAGGAGAAACCAGGGCTTTATCCGCAAGACCCTATCGTTCAGTCATGTCGGCGGGAGCATTTTCCGCAGGGTTGAGAGAGCGAATGTTCAACCCCACGCGTGTTCGAGCGAATGTTCAAGCCGATTCTACAGGCTATATCTGCGTGAGGAAGGGTTGATCTAAGAGTGTTCTTCAAATTTAATGATGCAACTGAGTTCCTTTTTAGTTGCAATGGGAAAATAATGATTGAGATTCATTCAGGCGGTTCGTGCTTATTTTTTGTTTAATACGGGCAATGGTATGAATCCCCACCCTTGCAACTTGACGCCGGCGTCACGCCACGGATGGCGTAGACCGCATTCGTTTGCCCTTGGCAACCCTCTCGGTCATCGATGTATGTGGTAATAGTTATTTCTTTCGGGCGGGGTTTCCAAGGATTTTCCCCGTTTATCTATCATCGCGATTTTGAGTGTCTTAATTGTCAGCCTCGTGCGTTGTACTGCAAAAAGTGCTCATGTAGGCTTACGAGTCTCGCATTCGCATAACATTCTGACCTCTTTCAGGCTTCCGTGCTAGTGTCTCTCTCTCTCTCTCTCTCTCTCTCTCTCTCTCTCTCTCTCTCTCTCTCTCTCTCTCTCTCATGTTAATCGATGCATTTTTTGGAAAACCGGATTGGCCGGGGTCTCTAACTAGGACATCAAGATGATCTCTATAAACTAAATGTATGCATGTCATAAGGTTCGAGTGTAATGGGAGAATTATTTTATTAAATATCTCTTTATCAAATTCCTCTAGCGTAAATGTGACTGATATATTTTCGTGCTTCAAATAAGTCGTCGACAGCACGTAGATAAAGATAGCTCTGGAATGAGTTGCCCTGTGATATAGCGCATTTTTTGTATCTGTTACCAGCCGTTCATAAAGGGAAGTCTACAAACCTCGCTGGTATTTCGACAGCCCGCGGAAGAAAATACCTAACAGGTTTTAACTCCCCTGGCTCGCCGCCTCTCGACTTGATTATCATAATTCAATTTGCATACTGTAATTCTTTGACGGTTTAAAAACACCTTTCATATTCTTCAATGTGCCTTTTTCATGAGTTCGTACAGAATGCAAAATGGTGTGTCTTCATAAGTAAGCACACGAAACGAATTTAGCCCGGATCTGATGTTCTACAGTTGATTAAGATGAAATTTGTGTTTTGTACATTTCACGTAATTTTATTCGTGCGGCAATCTCTGACCAGTTTTCGTGTTTTTATGCTTAACACATTGCTTTGTTAATAATTGAGGATTTTTTTGGGAAACGATTTTTTTAGGGCAAGAGGGCAATTTAATTTTTGAATATCGAGTGTCTTAAAAGTGGCAGAAATGAATTTTGTGAAGGCCGTTAAAAGTCCCAAGTTCAGCTTCCATGAAAGCCCTACAGCAATGTATAATCCAGATTTACGAATGGAGAACAAATATTTGAGTGAAATGAACATTATCGTCGGGCACCTTGTCAGCCCTTATTAATATCAGACCGGCTCGTGGATCACTGGCGGCGCGTGCGGGGGAAGCCATAGTAGTCGCATATGCCATTGCGTGTGCGTAGTCAAATCCGTATCTTTCCTTTTCCTCGGTTCGCTAGATTGCAGCAGCGTCGACGTCCCCTTCACAGCCATCCCCCCCTCTCGGCCCATTGTTACGCTGCTCGGCGAGCTGCTTGCGGGCGCCGCCTCTCAACATCCACCGCCTACCGCCTTCACTTGTTTTCGCACTTCCACCCCTCCTCGCACCCCGACCCTCCCGTCGCTATGCCTCACGCTCTCGAGACTGATTTCGATATTTATTTCGACTTTTGAGAGATAAAGCATAAAATTTGTGTGTGTGTGCTTGCGTTTGTGCATTCGGGCGGTTTCGTTTATCGTATGCCATGCGAGCGGCGATAATACGTATCGCTTCCCGTGTTTCAACGTCCAATTGCTGAAAATTATTTCTGCCGCTTTTAATACTAGAAAATTTGTTTTATGCAACAAAACATTAAGCTTTGAACACCTTTCACTTCATGTTTCTAGCATGCGCCAGCGTGAAGTCATTCGACTATATTAAATTTAGCGACAATACCCATAAACTTTGTTAAAGTGTTGTTCATCTTTATATACTACCACCTGAAATTTCCTCGACCGATCGGATTTTAGAATAATTCAAGTTTTTTTAATCGCGAAATTTTATCTTCGATTTTGAAACGCATCCTAATCGCGTATAAAAGCTCAAATTTTTTTCAAGTTAGCGTAAGTGTTGAAAGTCCTATATAGCACCACTTGTATAATATTAACTATTATTTAAGCGGTGAATCCGAAACAGTATTGTTCATGTCTTTCTAAGTGTTTTCGCGCAAAAATGACGAGCGTATTAGTTTTGATGGAGTGTATATTTAGCGTTTGATGCCACCCATTAGGTGCACTTCATGTAGTAACGTCATGTAGCGCCCCTTTTTGACCGTGCATCGTTTGACCTACATATGAAATTTCCATGTCGGAAGCCGATACTGTGCTGCTAAGCTCCCCAATTTCTTTCGATTTTTTATGGTTAATGACAAAATTATTCATAAGAGTGTATATTCTTATTGTTGATAATTATTTAAATTATTTTTCCATAATCAGACATTTTCATGTCAAAAAATAAAGTTTCCACCGTCGCAATACGCTTTCCTCCCCTCAATGCGTCTTTGTGAGTTCTAAAGTGTTAAAATTTTCATAATCTGGAATTTAAAGTGCATATTCTCTATTTTCCGGTGTGTATTTACTGGTTAATTTGGTGATAATATTCTCAAATTGTGCCTCGGAAGGGTAAACCGGAACGTATAATGTGGATTTGCCTTGTTCCAGGAATATGAAAGCGGTGTAATTTTCAGATGGTATATATCGCAGTCTTTTTTTTTGAGGTAATAATGCCAGGGCCATAAATCCGATGGCTTTATCTGGCGTCCCAATCTAAACGGGACACTTATTTTATTTCGGACGCGTGGGGGGGATTGATTTGGTGCACGGTGGCCGCATGGGTGCAAGTCGTTGTGTCCTTCGGTATTTGGAAAAGTTGATCAGAATTCTAGGTGCGGCTGGTGCTATAGGCGGTCCCAAGGAACCAGGTACACGTTGGGGGACGGGAACGAGAGAGATTCCACTAAAATCCTGTGTAACGGCTGTGTTGCAGTATTCGTTACACGATTTTTTTTGTTGTCCTTTCCGGTTGGTCCCAGGGGTGCGTGTGTAATGCAAGGGACTCCGTGGGATGAGAAAAGTGAGAACCCAAGTAGGGTGGGGTAGCTTTTTCTGCAGGGCGGGTTGGGGTTATGTGGAAGAGTGTGCAAGGTTTCTTTTCGAGGGTACCGCGGGATCTCGTCCTTCTTCTGCGGCATTGCTCCACCTCGCTCATTCTCTGTTCCAGAGTCTCGAGGAATTCGTTGAAGCCTCGGGAGCTTCTCCTGGAGGGCGGTGCTCTCTCTCCGGTGGTCCGCTAGCCCCAACGGCCTGGCGAAATTAATCGACCTGATGTCCCGTCCGTATCGGAGAACTTTCGGTCCCTGCATTTCCGCGTTTTCCCCTCTCTCTTTCTATGGCGGCGATTATCGATTTGAGCGTAGGAGTTTCAGTGGGAGAGAGACGAATGATATCCTACCCAATTTGATAACCCTCGCGTTCGCTTCTAATAGTGTTTTCCAGTTAAAACAAGAAAAATGTGTTACGAGTGAGTGTGTAAGGCGTCTTTCTATTTGTAAAATCCATTTTGTTTGCCAATAGTTTAATTTAAATCAAATATCGGAACATATGTTTGATTTGATCGTATTGACAGTGGACGAGTTAGGTGGGTGGATTCCTTAATATATTTATAGATATTTCAATTCTCGATTTAATATTCGAATACGATATTCATGGGGATCGGTCGTGTAGTATAAGACAAATTTTTCAACGGAAATATGGCCTTTTAAAATGCACAATTTGTCCTGGTAGTTTTCGCCATCCTGCATTTTAAATCGTTGAAAAGGTAAACATTGTGTACTTGTGTGAGGTAGGAAAAGAATAGACGTTTTTAATAGCACCAAAGTGGCGAAGTTATCGGTGAAAGAGGGTAGAGGGTTGTTTTTAACCCGTGCCAAAGTGCTTGCGCGGTCCACGACTTGGGTGTGATGTCGCTCGAGGGCGGTCCAAAGCGTACCGCCGTAAGCATCCCATTATACAAGTTATAACAGGATAAACAAACAAACCTCTGCGTGTGATTTTAATGTTTTTTCAGGTCTTTTCCGGTGGGGGAATTTCTTCTCGACGAGTCTTCGCATGCGCGTCGGCCGCGCTTTTAAACGGGTTGCGCTCGCGAAAGAAATTAACCCTGGGAGTGATGCTTTAATTGATTGCTCTCCTGCGACGGTCATCTTTAAACGACGGGAAATTTAAAGGATTCTAAAGCATTTCGCGATGGCAAAGTCGCTTGCCTTTCCCCCTCGCTGCCGGGTCATATCCCTTCCGTTTTTCACGCATGCCCCCCTCGATCCCCTCTGCCAGTCCATTCCTTATTCCTTCCTCCCCCCCTCCGCCCTCTCCTCCCTGCTCCCCCTTCCATTCCCGGCCGCCCCTGCGGTTCCCTACGCCATCTGTGCTGCGCGCTCAGGGGTGGAGAGCACGGGCACCACACACTGCAGACAAAACCAAGCCGTTTATCGACCCGGGTAATGAGGAGGGCGGTCGCACCACCCACCCACCCACCCCATTTCCTCCACACCACCCCCTCCCTCCACACACCCCCCGTTGGTGGTGGTGATGGTGGCTTCGGAAGGAGTATCGGGAGGCATGAGCAGCCGAGGAGGTTGTAGGTGGTGGTGGCGGCGGCCGACGGGAGGGTGTGGGCCGCCTTGGGGTGGGGTCGTCGTGTGGGGAGGGAAGAGGGTTGCTTTGGTCGAGGGGGAGGAAGAGGCGGGAAAGGGTTGCGAGGGCGTGGGACGGACAGCGGGAGAAGAAGTTTGGGTAAACCTTTAGGCTCGAGAGAGCGTGTCCAAATAAGGAGGCGGGTGTTGAGAGAGTCCACGGCGGCGGCGAGGAATTCCCTCCCTCCCCCGGATCGATGCCACCTGCTCGCTCTCTGGACCCCCTCCTCAACCCCCGTGCTCCCCCCCTCGCTTCCTCCCTCTTTCCATCTCTCTAAGCCACACTCTACCCCCTGACACCACTCGCCCGACCTCCTCTTTCCCTCCTCTCTTCCTCTTGCTCTCACTCTCCCCACAGTCAAGGTCCTTGCACACGCGAGTCACCCGTCGTGATTGGAGTATCCGCACGCGGGGGATACACACGCGGCAAGTGTGAGGGCCATTGGAGGTGTCGGTGGAGGAATTATCGAGTCGTGACGGCGTGAGTTTGCATAACTGGTCAGGCCAAAAATACATACGGGGGAATGTTTTCGTTCGGGGAGGGTAGGTGGTAGTCGTACGGCGGGGTGGTGTAATCGAGGGCTTGGTCGGATCTATAAACTTCCCACGGGGGTTAATCCAAATTGAGGTGGTTGCCAGCGAGCCGCCGCCATGGTTTGTAGCGGGGCGTGATTCCGTGAGTGTTCAGGCCACGGTACTTACCAGAAGTTTGGAAACGGTAGGGAAAGTAAATAAAGGCTGGGAGTAACCGGCTGTGCAAACAGATTTACTATACGTGCGCGGAGATACTTTAATTTTGGTTGGCACGCTCATTTTCGTTAATCGAGCTTTCTGTGCCGGTTATGATGCAGTTAAGATCATAAAAATGACTGGAAATCAGGAAGTCAAAGTTAGCTAATTATCCCCCGGTCGTCTGGGATGACGTACGTGTATATTCCGGTTCCTTACAGTTAGCGGAAATAATGGGAAAGGAAAACTGTTCGTCTCACAGTCCATTCAGTTGTGAAATATATGTATATGATCTAAATAGGTTATAATTGGGCTTGATTATTTGTCGTTTCAACGTTTTCAGTACACCATTCGGAAATTATGGCTGATATGTTACTTTCTCCTGCACAAATATTTTATCAACGTGCCATTAATTTAAGAACTTGGAAGGCTGCAGGATGGCCGCCGTCACCGAACCCATTCACTCGGCAAGAATGGGAGCCAAGGTATGACAGGGTGGGGCGATGTCTCCCTTGTTGCACTCGCGTTTTAGTCGCTTGCTACCGGGTTCTATTTTTATTCGGAATTCAAGTACGAATACTAAATATCATCAGAACCCTTACATGGGCTGAGATTTGAACCCATAAATTTCACATTAAAAGAACTAGTCTTTTGTTAATTTACCATTTGTGAGCAGCTTTACTCTACTGATCGATTCCTGGGCAAACCTCTCTGAGCACCCCGGCTCCACCCAAGCTGTGTGATTTTTCGGATACCAGAGCTTTCTGGGAAACCATAACCGGCACAGGGAAAGGAACTAGCCCCCCTACCCTGTTGTGTGGAATTCACCCGCCGTATAGGGCCTAGTACTGGGTAAACTCGAACATCGCATATCAAACCGACTTTCGGGTTGATTATGTGTTTATAGTTTTTTTTAAATATATTTCTACGGGTAATTTTGCCAGGAATAAGCCGTTTGTAGTTTTCACTCAATGCACTTGCCATTAATCAAAGTTTGCCAGTAGCCATTTAAATTCCTGTCCAGCGGTGACATATTCTGCTGTCTTCAAACCCTTAAAATAGAGTGACTTCGAATGATGAACTTGATGAATCTGGAGGAAGAGTAAGTTGCGGAGGGAAAGTAGGGAAGTGCAGCATGGTCCGATAGGAATACTTTCCCCATAGAAAAATAAGCGTGAATTTGGAAATTGGTAATGCTACAAGCCTTGAGAGCTTAGAGGGTAATACATGGGCGCTCGTTTTCTATAATCTCTTAATTCGTTAACTAACTAATGCAGAGTTTAAACTCACCGCCTAATTTTTTAAAAAGTTTTTTGAAACCTACGTTAAAATTATGACGTCCTTTCATTGATTTTCAGTTGAAGAAAAAAATATGCTGACGCCCGAATCACGTTCCTACGTGGCGTATGTTAGCTGCGATGTGCATTGGGTGTGGGGGAGGGGGTGGGTAGACGGAGAGGGATGGCAGGGGAGGGAATGGTGGAAGGGGTGTGAGGCGAGTGACGTTGGAGGTGGGCGCGGGTGGTGAGGTCGGTTGAACCTGCCGATTGTCCGTGCGTTCGCATTGGCGATCTCACGATTTCCAATTGGAATGGCGGTGCGGGTGGTAACCGTGCATTAAGTCGAGACGTAGCCTCGTTTGCTCCTCTCTTTTAATCCTACGGTTGAAGTCTTAAGCTACGCTGGAAAGATGGCGGACGGAGAAAATCGCCCAACGTAGTAATGAAAAGGGCGACCCTCGCCTACGAGTGCAATAATGATAATATGTATATAGTATATGTATGCAGTATATGTATACTAGCTCAAATCCTTGCGTTTTTTTCGCCTTAATATTTATGTGAATGTTGAAGAGTGTATTCTTTGTTGTCATGGTGAATCTTGGGAAAACTTTTCTCGTTTTACAGATGTTCAGGTTCTCTTAATAATTTTTCAGTTGAAAGTTTCTTCCTCATTTCCCCTACATTTCCTGTTCCACGGACATTATATGCTCCGTGGAATTAATACGTTATGAGATTCTTACCTTTGAAAGTAATAAACCAATCAGGACATTTGGTAATTTTGTAAGTTAATGTATTTTATTTTTCAGCTCATTTCGCTTTTTTGAGTACCTTCTAACTCTATTGAAATGGTCAAAAAAGCTGATAAATGTGATAATTGTTGCTTCGTATCAATATTTCGATGATTCCTGAATTAATCTCCCTCACTTGCATTTTCCCAACCTTTGTGACTTTTCGGGCGCCAGGTCTTCCTGGGAAACCGTAGTCGGCACAGGGAAAGCAACTGCCCACCTCCCCTAACCCTACTGTGTGAATTTTACGCGCCGTTGAGCTTAGTACTACGTGAAGCCCTCCCCTCACCTTATCATATGAAACTTCGGGCTGATTATTACGTGGGAGCGTATGTGATAATTGATACTTCATATTAAAGTTTCCATGTGTCCCTCAGTTGCATTTTCTATTTTTGAATATTTGTTGATTCACTTTTCGAAACTCGGAAACAGGAATTCGATTTCTGAAACTATGAAAACTTCGCCTTAACCTTAATCAGCCTTAATTTTATTTTTGTTTAATTTTAAAAATTTAAAAATTACGAAGTTGAATCCACCATTCTCGGTAAAGAACAATTATTGCCGTAATGCTATTTTGGAACATGTTTTATTTTTTCAAAGTTTTTAATTTTGCTTCCATGAATTTATTTTCTGGTCGCCGAACTAATTAACCCGAAAAAGGTATCAACTATATCATGTATTTTCTAACCCTGAATTTATCCGCCTCTTTCTGGTCAACTTTGTGAAAACTGTTTCAACTTCTTCATATGCGTGTTTACCAAAGTGATAATTGAAAAATGGATCGGATCCCCAAAAATAATCACGTTAAATAATATTGGTCTTACAACACTGTGCTTAAAAGGAGCTTCTAATTTCTCAGAAATAAAAACTAATGTATTGAATTAGTAAAATTTTGTAAAAAAATATATGGAATTTCCGAAGTTATTTTTTTAATAATGTAAATACTCAAAAAACACACTAAAATGAAATGTTGTCTGAATTTCCTGGTGGTAATGCCGGGAGTAGTGGCTGTTGAAAATTATATCTTCTAAATTATTCATTTTCTGTGATTTTCGTCAAAAGCATGTTAGTGAAGCAGCGTTTGTATGTTGTAGACTCTTAAGCGTCCTGAGGGCTTGTTGCAGTTCCTGTGAAGACTGAAAAATTAAGTTGCTTTGCCAAAAAATAGCTGTTGACGGACCGGTTTAAATTTATTTTATAATAATCACATAGTATAGCATTATCACTGGTGAATGACTTGGTAACGTCTAAAATTGTCGGTCATTAGCGTATTATCGCTCTTAAAAAACGAAATTATTGAGAAAAGGCGAGTGCTTTTTCTCGTTTGTATTGATTATATTCTGGCTGAGAAATCTGGTAATTTTTTTTAATTTGAGCAATCCACTGACGACCTTCATTTTGCCATTTATATTGATAGGTTACATTTTTCACATTACCGCATTCGCTCGTTTAAATTTGTTTTTCTCCTGAAATTTACAGATTGCTTGCACGCGAAATTAGTGTCTACTTGTGGCCAAATTTATTTAAAGCCAGGAGACTAACATGAGCATTTCATTATTTGCTAAATATAGTGAAATAATGAATCACACCTATCTATGTACGAAGCATTGGCAATTTTGGGAATAGATTTCGGTTACGTAGTAACAAGCTCCAGTGAAACCTTTTGTGAATTTTATCCTTGATTGTGTGTGCATTTTCCTAATGGTGTGTGTATTCATAAGTCAAGCTAACGCTGGTTTTGATAAGGTCTCACTTGGAAACTCCTCAGAAATTCTTGTAGAAGTTGTTTGTGGTGGAAACATAAGTCATGCGCATTAGATTCCTATTCATGCTCTCTCTGTTCGACGATATGTATCTACCTATTCAATGAATTTAAGTGGAAATAACTATTACGAGATTTAAATAGCGCATGCTGTCGAAAATGTTTTATGATGTTCACCGTTCTAATGTTTAACATTTATGGTTGACTTATCTAATTGTGGGGATTTTAGAATTCAACAGCTGCGAGTAGATGCGACTTCGACCTTCCATGTTTGTTTCAGGTCCATTTCCTTTTCTCACCCCACCTTCCGGAGGAACTAAAAATATCGAAACTAGCTCACCTTTTCGTTACTTTTTACTGCTCCTTCCGTGGCAAACAATTTCTTAGCCTGGCGGAATGTTTTGTCAGAAACAATTATATCAATCATTTTCTTTTTAATCGTTATAAAGTTTGAATCTGTGAAGTATTGACGCTCGACACGAAGGGAAAGACTTCCGAGCTCTTCGAGATGGCCTCTTTCGGTCACTTCTTCGGCCTGCCATGTTGAGGGTGCTCAGGGCGTGATTCTGTCCATTTGATTCCTTCCCAAGTTTATTTGTAGCTCTCGTGACGTCAGACTCCCCATCCCAAAATGTGAAATGAAATATGTTATGTGGACCTTATACGTGTCTCCGTGTTAATCCGCATGTGCTTGAGGAGATAGTGTGTGTAAGAGTAATTTTAGCTAAATGGGTAGATTGGTGATTTGGTTGTGTTGGGTTAGGTCACGAGGTCCGCGGGATCGAATGTATTCGAGATTAGCGGAATGGTGGTCATGTGCCTTCATCCTATCGCCGCATACCTCCTATCTGCTCGTGTCTATTGCAGTAGAGTTCAAATGTTCTTGTCTAGTAATCTGTCGGCTACATAAATTAGGATCCTGAGTGATTTCGCTATTGGGTTATATTGTTTACAGTAATGAAGAATTACCTATCATTACGACACATTCTTTGGTATTTTAATAAGTAGGTATGTATGACTGCTAAACTATCCACATCTAGGGAATTAGTGATTGTTACGCATTCTTACCGTTAATATTTTACAAGGATGAAACTAGAAAGGAAAGTATAACTTTAAAAAAGCGAGTGATAAATCATAAGATGCGTTTTATCTTGAGTGTGGGTCAAAGTGTTATCTTAAGTGTAGGTCACTACCACGTTGCCTCAAAATTCGAAAAGGCGCATGAAAAAATTAATTGCGTCTCTGCTACTGCTCAGCTTTTAACGTTCAGTCGGATTTTCAGTGAATTTAATCGGTATATAGTTTTTTCTGCTAATTAATTAAATAATTTTGCGTACAAAACGTTGGTAACTTTGACAAAGTCCAAAGAAACTGCGGGAGATGCCGCAACAGTAACTTTTAACGGAGTCATCCGCTAATGTGCATTTCAATGCAACAATTTCAGAGTGTAAAAATCATTCGCCTTACGGCATTTCGTCGCAACATCTAGTTTCTTTAAAAGCCCCAAAATTTCAGAGTTTAAGTGGACGCCTCGGTAGCTTAAGTGGCTCAAGCACTCGACCGGATATTGAGGGATCTGGGTTCATATCCCAGTGAAGGCGAATGATTTTTACAGTCTGAAATTGTTGCGTTGGTAACTTTCTTTGCACTCTAACAAACCATGCTGGCTCAGAATCGGATTTGAACTCGTGACCTCGGAATATTTGGCCGGTGACAGTTTTATTCCTAGGAAACACCTGGTTTGCCATTTTATGAATAATTAATATTTATTCATTTATGTTTTGCCTGAATTAATGCTTATTATTTTAAATGTATTTTACTGAAATGTCTCCCAGAAGAACAATTTGAACTGATACTCAATGCTCGCGTATTTGAAGTCTCGACTCCCTTTGTTTGAGGTAGTTTGTAGTGCCTATTAATAGATAAGTCTACTACCGCGCCAACTATCAGTCTGCCTTCCCTTCAATCATGCGATGACTTTAGTGGGGATTCGTCCGTTAGCACGCCTGAGTTAAGAACACCCCCCCGGACAAGTGTTTAGGTGGCCGTCGAATCTTTTTATCATTCAGGCTGTAACTCTCCTTGGGTCTCCCTCAGGGTGGGATTGTCTTCTTTCCGAGTGCCGTGAAGCCGAGCGACGAGAGCGTCTTTCGGGTGCTGAGGAGGAGGCTCTTCCAAACCTGGGCCGAATCGAAGTCAGTCCGAATAAGTGGGCCCCATTATTCGTCCATGGCTCATTTCAGCCGGAACCTCTTTCTCTCTCGTGTTACAAAAAGGAGCCACACACGCGATGGGAGGGAGATAAGGGCGCGAATTGCGTCGATAAATATCGTCTCCGTCGGCATGTTGTCGGCCGAATGTAACTGAGTTGTTGGAATGCAGCGTTCGGTCGCGGCGTTGGTTAGATAGCTCTCGAGGAGGAGCTAGCTCCCTCTTGGCCGCGCGCGCTCGATAGAATATGGACTCGTCGCCGCTTTAATGGGCGAGAATGACCCCGTGAGTGTCGGACGAGGATTCGATCGAGCGTCTCCTCCGCTCGGCCATCTCGTCTGTCGTGGAGGATGCCACTTCTCAGTTCTCAGACTTGGGGTATTATTGGGAGTGTGGCGTTACAGTCTGGAACTGGCGTGATATTTAGTATGGGAAATTTTATCGTTGAATATTTAATTTGTATACTTTGCCAGCAACGCAAGCATTTACATCTTTACAGGCTAGGCGTTTTTGAAATTCTTCCCTACCGCACCCCGACCGTTCCATAAATAAATGATGATTCATTCGCTAAATTCATGAACGTTTGAAGAATGGTAACGTTGTCTTGTATCGTGTAAAATGGCAGCGTATCAGATTTATTGCTATGGCCACTTAAATTTATATTTATATTATTGTCTTCCTAGCTGCTTCACAGTTAGTGTGGTTAACGACCAAGGTTTTTATTGCTCATTTCTTTGGATTCCAACTTGTCAACGTCACAAGTTTCCCGGATTCTTGGTTGTCATAAAACAGGGGGAAGATTGTTCTGACTCCTCAGTGCATTGTGTGTATGTGCGTGTAAATATTTAAATTTATATATATGATATATACATGAAATATATATATATATATATAGTAACACACAATATAGAAACACAAAAAAAGAAGAACACTCACACGTTATTTCTTGATATTTCGACGGAAACAATCCGTCTTCCTCTGAAGATATAGAAGTAATGGATTACTTACTTAAGATTGCATTACTTCTATATCTTCAGAGGAAGACGGATTGTTTCCGTCGAAATATCAAGAAATAACGTGTGTTCAATACGCACACACATACATTTATATTAATTTAGATTATTGTGTGTATGTGCGTGTAAATATTTAAATTTATATATATGATATATACATGATATATATATATATATATATATATATATATATATATATATATATATATATATATGTATGTATGTATATATATGCACATATGTATATATGTATATATTCATAGATATGCACAAATGTTTATATATGAATACATAACACATACACATATATGTACATGCGTATTATGTTCATTTATATCCATATATATGTACATAATACGCACACACATACATTTATATTGATTTAGATTATTATCAATTTTATTAATAGGGCGTGCAACATTGTCTTGTCATATATCCGGCTGCCAGGAGAAAAATTATTTTCCACTCCGCCGGCCTTTAGCAGGCCATCCTCGTTCTGTAATAAATGCATTATGTCTTTCGCGGGAGAGCGTGCCGCTTTCGGCAGGCAAAAGGATCCAGCCCCGAGTGGAGCTCATTAATGCATTATGTGGGGAGCGAGCCGCCGCCATGTGTAAGCCGAATGGAATAACGCCGCCAGCGCGGAGTGAGTTTTACGGGGAGGGCGAGAGGGAGGGAAGGGAGCATCTCCGTCCGCCGCTGCTCTGCGGCAACAGCACCAATTCCTCTTCCCACCGCCGCTCGCTCCTCCTCGTCCCTTACAAGAGTGCATACTCCTCCCTACCTGGAATTCGTTTCCTCTCCTCCCCGGCTTTCCAAGATGGCTTTTTCCATACTCCGCGTTGGACGACGGACGGAGGCGACGGGGAGGTTATGTGGGGGGGGAGGACAACGACGCCGCCGCCTTCTCCTCTCCTCGTCGTTATCTCTTTTCTTCGTCTCTCTTTCGAGCCTTCATCCTCCCACTCTCCGTGTGCCGCCTCCATTCTCTCTCTATCCCTCGTGCCTTTTCTTTTCTCTCCCCAACCTCTCGCCCCCTCTCCCTGTTTCGTTTTCCTCTCCCTCCCTACACCGCCCCGTCATCCGCCATCGGGGTCCGCCTCACTTCCTCTCCTGCCGTTGTTTTCCTGGCGTGAAAAACCGATGATCTGCTTGCCGTGTGTGTGCGCGAGTTAAAACGACGACGGGAGACTCACTCACTCTTTCTCTCTCCCTCTAGCTCTCAGCCGTACGATGTGGCCGGCCATGGGGAGGGGAAGGGTTAAAAGGAGGCGCGGTTGGTTTGGTTGGGGGATGGTGAAAGGCGGTAGTTCGGGTGGGGGACGGAGAGGGGATGGGGTGGGGGATGGTTAGGCCTGGAGAAGGTAGGGTGAGGAGCGCGACCACCGACGTTATGCCCAAAACAAGCCGAGCGGTACTTAAGCGCCATTTGATTTCATTTGTGGAGGCTCCTCTCCGTTCTCTTCTTTCCGTAGTATTTTTTTATGGTGGACGCGCGCGTAATGCGTTTTGATTTGGGTTTCCGAGAGTATGATGCTCCAGGGTATGATGCTCTTTCGAGCTCAGTCGCCCCCGTCGCGCGAATCTCTTCATCTTCGTGGTGACGGATTTGATCTCCCTTATCTTTTTCCGCCTTGCGGAAGAGGAGGGAGGGAATGATCGAATGTATCGCGTCCGCAACCAGCGTACAACCGCCATTTCGGCCGGAATTGCGCAAGTGTTGAACGGCCTGCCATTTTCTTTTCACTTTTTGTTATTTCTCGTTAATTAGTGCGTGTTGTTCTCTTCGTTAGAGAAGAAGACTTAGTCTTACGGGAAACGCCTATTGTATTCTAATGCACGACCAAACCCTTTTACCCCTTGAGTTTCGTTACAGCGTATGAAACTTGTTTTTTGTTGACTTGTCATTGGCGTTGTTTTTTATTGGAATTGCTAGCAATTTTTTATAATTATGTTACATTTGGACATCACCAGACGGCCTCATGTCTATCCCATTGCTTCCAATAAATTGCAGCTTTCTGATAAATCTGTTTCAACTAATCGTTTTAAACGTTAAATCTTGAAATTAAAGTACTCGATCAACAAATCTGTGGAATGAATAAATGAAGTTTTTACCGAGAATAATGGAATAACTCTACCGCATTTTTATATAGTAGTTTAAAACAGCAAAGCAAGCAACCAACCCAAGATGCTTCTTACCGCGGTCATTCATTTTTACTCATTGATTTTGGTCTCGTGTGTTTTGTTATCCTAAAGGACACACATGTATAATGCCTAATATTATCGGTGTTTTAAATGTTTCCGGAAAAATTGTCTACTCTCGCTCAGCATCTCAAAACAATACCAAATTAAGAATTAGGCCATTCATCGTAAAATCATGGTGGGGAAATTTTCAACAACGTTGGCAGACACCACGCTCGCTCTTTTGATGCCTACGCAATTTTTTGTCGCAAAAATGTATGCTTAAACCCCGAATACCTCTCGTAAGCGATTCACATTTGTAATAGATCTTTGTGTTAAAATGCGAGTTATTGACATTTAGCTCTGCTTTAAAATTTCCCCGTGAGTTTTGGACGCAGTGGGCCGAATGGAACATATGCATATATTAAGGCCCCCTCCCAACTTACAAAAATTAAATACCCAAGCTTGTCCATTTATATATTGTGCCACCAGGGTCTATGCCAGAAATTTAAAGTGCTGCAATTTTTTATCGTGCGAATCATCAATAAATTTGTGATGCGAGCGTGCTCGCTGTTTCCTGTCGGTGCTGATGGCGTGTGAGCCATAATAAAATGTAAATATGGAATTTTTTCCTGGCACATGAAATCGATTTCGAGCAGAAAATGGGCGTAGCTCGTCTCGTTGGAATATCGCTTCATTTAATCACCTTTGCCTCATTGATGTGGATTTTTATTTGTTTCGACTGAATTTTGCGGGGACAGCTCACAAATCAGCTACCTCGAATTACGAATCTTAATCTAGTTAACAGTGTCGTGTCCTTTCAGCTTGTCAAGAATGGAATTTGTAATGGTATCGATTTGACATGACAGGCGAGTCTGATAATATCCCTGATCAGTGGACAACTCTCATTAGAGTGGTTCGTATAGTCAATCTGCGAAAAAAGAATTAAATGGTCACATTAAAAGATGATTGACAGCTTTCGTCAGAAAACAAAGTCGACAATGTTGTATGACTAATTCATCGGGGTGCATTGCTTCCTTGCCTTTCTCAAACGCCATCTTATCCATTATTTGACCTTCAGTTTGATTTCATTCATTAGAGTCGTCAGCGGCCTCTCCCATATCCTTCACCACGTTTTCATGCTTCATCTTTTAGTGAACTCACGGGTCTCATTATGTCATCAGGTTATTTAATAAAATATTTGGTGAGGCCCATCACTTAAAGGTTAAGTGCATTAGTAGTGTATGAACTTGAATTGTCTTATCAACTCGATAGGTCCGTTCATCGTCTTTTCGTGATATGACAATAAAACTAATTTTTCTTAAATGACCCCTTGACGGCTTTCGCCTTAAACGACTGCGTAGCCTCCTGCGTCAGTGTAACAAAGGAAGTCGCCGAGTCACTTAGATTTTGTAGCAATGAATTCCAATTACTCACACTGGTAGGCTTATTGATTTAAGCGACTTTTTTTCTTCCGTATATTCATGAATTTTTGCATGGCGTTCAGAATGCATTGGCGACTCCCCAGTAATGGCAGATGAAAAATTCTCTTGTTGTAGATAGAATAGGGATGCCCCCCCCCCTGGTCCAAATTAATTTTTCCAAGTTCTTTCGTTGATACATTCCGTTCCAATCGAGCGAGCACTGTGGCAGTGATGCATTTAGGTGCGCAGAATTATTTTCAACGAAAACTTTGATTTTTAATTTTTTAATCGGTCTGATAAATATTTATTTTAATTTTCCAATTAATATTCAGTTACGTTGTTTAAGGTGATCGTTCTTCTATTTTGCCAATGTGTGTGTCACGGCCCTCCCGAGTATAATGCATTTGTGAATACATTTTAAAGGAACTGCGGGAAATGCCACCATGGAAACTTTGACCGAGTCGCCCGTCGATGACAAAAATGAAGAAATCGAGCAAATGCGACAGTTTCACGGAGTAAAAACATTCACATTGACTGGGATTCTAAACCGAATCCCTGGATTTCCGTCCCGAGTGCGTTACGATGTTACGATGATGGAACGTTCATATTTTGTAGTTATAAATAATGTATAAAATAAGATGTTAAGGATGTGCAGTTACTTTTTATGAGTGCAGTTTACTATCGTTTCTTCGAAGTTAATGTGATAGTCAACATTAAAAAAAGAGTGGCTACCATTCTCATCGCCGTATATATTTTGACCGCGAGAATAATATTGCTGTTTGGCTCGTCAGGAAAAAGGTTTGTGCCGAATGGCCTCAAGTGCTGCTCTTCCCCCCCCCTCTGCGATTGAAGTGAGAGGTGATTTAAGGGCGACATATTGACGCCCGAGGATCGAGCCACGACGCCTACCATCCCCCTTTGGGGGCGTCCGTTTGCATGTTGCTGCGATACGCGTCATCCGCTACGCACCCATGTCACCCTCCTCGGGAGTTATAGAGAGCGTGCGGGGGTGAAGAAAGGGGGAGGTGGTCCGCCAGGAGTGCGCTCGAGAGGCTGGGGTAGGGCGCGGCAGATGTGGACCGCATCTCAACGCCGTTTCATCCTGCGGCCGCCAGGGGCAGGTGCAAGCGGAACAAACGTAATGATTTTCTCACTTGGGGTCATGTTCGTCGTGAATCGCCTTTGTTAAACCTGGTCAAAGGGGCAACTCGGGCAGGAAGTGCGTTTTCAACGATGGCCTTGGGTCTCATAATTTGAGCCGTATAAAGTTTGCAAAAAACTTGGGCGTCTGCAATTACGTAGACCCAATTTTATTTCGTCTTGATGTATGAGCAGGTACCTGAAGAAAACCCCATGGTATCTGGTAATAATTTTAACCTGTAAAAAAAATCATGAATTGAGCATTTGGCCCGAAAATTTGTTGTAGTTGAAATTTCATTTTTTTCCAATCGTTGTAAATTTGTAGCATAAGATTTTCACCATATTTTCATTCTAAAAATGTGTGCTCTCCGTTATTCAAATTTATAAACATAAAGGCGTATTAAAGTCTATTGCTGCAGTCTTTTTTTACCTGCCAATATGAAGACTTGCTGCATGTTACCCGCAGTTTCAAGTGTTCATTATTATTACAGATATCCTAATACCATGAACTAAGTCACCATTATCAGCATCTCAATAGTTACAATCGGGGGACAGGGGACTTATTTTTCCTTAAAACAGTTATTTGCTTAACTTCGGGGGCATGTGATTAATTTTCAGCAATCTGGTATTTTTCAAAACATTTTCATTTTCTATTGCGACTCCTAGCAATATTTTTGCCTAATTGCGTTGTTAACCCTAACGGCTTCAAGATTCGTAATCGGTTAGGGCCTAGAGTAATTTTGTTCCACTAACACTCCGAGGATGATCCTATTTAATTCTTCAGTTGCCGAGACGTTAATATGATTGCTGTCTTTATCTCCAACTTCACCACAAGAGGCATGCGAGATGTCAATTTCGTTTGACATATTTGAATTTACAAGCGTTCAAAATTTTCACTTGCGCCATTTATTTATGTACGCCACTTCCATCTGTCTTTGTTTCCAAGTGTTCAGTTTTTTAGCTAAGTGCACAACGGTGTAGTGAATAATATTGTGATGTTTTCGATCTTGTGTGATTTCGTTTGGAAATTCGTCTATTTGCTGCAAAAATTAGAATATAATTAAAATATAGAAAACATAACTGAGAAACAGTAAGCAATGGCTAGATGAGTAAATAAGTATATCGAGCTACCCAATGAATTAGCTAGTTCGGTGTTGGCCAAGCAAAAGGTCTAAGACGACTTAACTTCTGTGAAAAGAAATCTCAGCGCTTGCTTCAAGATGGGATTTATACAGTTGCTGGTGCTGGTTTCGTTAGCGAATAGCATAATGCAATTTTTTTCACGAATTGATCGATTGGTCGTGTTAGTCAGTATGGTCGACCTGCGCATGTGTGGGGAACCACCATTTTTTTCCTGCTGGATTGAGCCATGGACGGCTGAAATATCCATGGTCCCTCATCCACCATCGTATTGATGGCGCACTGAATCCGGGGAGGTAATATGTCTCGTCAGATTGACGCAGCGAACGGTTTAAGTGCAAACGTGGACCCTCTTTTTTTTTCATTCTTTCTTTTTTGGAAAAGTAGGGATTGAATTGTGTCGTAGCTTTGACTTTTCCGAGGGATTCCTAGATACCTCCACCCTCCTTCGTCTAACTCGAGGGTTCGAAAAGTACGGCAACGGTCCGAATCAGTCTCGCGAAAGTTTTTTTGTCTTCCTCTTTAACGCGTTGATAAAAGATATGTTTTTCTTGATTCATCATACAGTTTTGAATTTTTGGTGTGAAGCGTGGGGAAAAATGCTACGCCGTGTAGAGGCAGAGCTAATTTGGATGAATTCAAAGGATGCAGAAATAGTGGATTCAGAGCATATTAAATGGCAGTGAAATGTTGAAGACAAAAATGCAAACTTGGGTGACCAAGGTAGGGAAAGGAATAGAATATGGTTTTAATGTAGGGTGTAATCGTTCTTTGGTGTCTGAGAAGTTGTCGTACCAAGTTCCTGGTTCATCAAAAACTTACCTAAGTTGTGGATTGCTGTTAATAAAAATGAGTTGCGGGGGAAATACATTTCTTGCTTCACAGCGACCATATATGGTGGTCCTCCACATCCGAAGTGTGTGGGGCCCTCGATGCAGCGTCCAGAACATCGCCGATTTCTTACCGCCTCCGGATCTCGACGGTGTGGGGTTGAGGGGGATCGTCGCGACCTCCTCCGTCCTCCCGAGCGCCCGGCACCGGAGGGCGTCCCTCCCCCAAAGGCCAAAGGGGTCGCTCGGGAGCGAAGTGGTTGAGCCGTGAGGAGGCGGATGATGGTCGAAGGCCGCCGATCCTCGGCCACCCTCTCGCCCCCTCGCTTCCCTCCCCCACCTTCCTTCTCAAACGCCACTCCCTCCCTCTCTCCCTATCTCTCTCTTTCTCCATCCTCCTCTTTTCCCTCTCCCACCCCCTCCTCCACCTCATGCCACCGGCGTGGCTAACGCAGGTCAATACGTGGCGAGGGTTGGGCGGAGTGGCGTGGCTGGGTGCCCAGAGTGTGCATGGGGCGGAGAGGTGTGGGGGGGGGTCGGCGGGTGTGGGAGGGGACGGGGCTTAAACCCGCAGGGGCGCCGCGGAGGGGTCGTTCACTTTGTGGAAGGAGGGGGGGAGAGCGAGTGAGGGAAAGAGCCAGCCGGGATGATGCCGGTCGCCCAGTATCATCTTCTTCCTCGCGCCCCCCCTCCTTTCTTCCGACACAAGTACCAACCTCGCCTCCATCTCCCGGCGTCTCCACCTCTCTCTCGCCTCTTCACCAGTTCCCTCCCCCCTCCCCAGTCACTTGCTCCCCTGATCAAGCCCTCTGGAATTCCTTACTACGTGCTCTCACCCAACACTGGACCAGTCTGAGGTGATTTTCTGCCTTCTACTGTTCGTATGAAGCCGGAGGATAGAGTTACCATATCGAATATTAAGTGCTAATAATTGCCCTTGATCGTTAATGGTGGCAACAAGGCCTTCAAACTCTCCCGAAGGTCATATAAATTTTTTGTTGCCGCCATATATATAGGGCATATAGTTCACAAGATTTTTCATGGTCGCTTTATATCCGACTCGTCTTTTTCCGCCAGTAACCTGAAATGTCGTCATGGTTGAATTTTCATGTCTTTTATTTTCTTGTGGGTATAAATTTATTATCTGATAATGATAACTTTGGACAAAGCATTATCCCCCCCAAGCCGCACCTGCGGTGGCGTTTATGGCTTACACTTTAATTAAATAATAGTCAACAGGTTGATTATTTAACTAAAGAATAAACCTTATTAATTATGAGTTCCTTTGCTGGTATACAGGAGTTTCGCATAACACATGCGCTGATTATGCGTATTTATGTCTTTCATGACATAGGTCCCCAAAAGAACACTGTATAGCTTAAGAATTTACACCCTTAATTTTTACAAAATCAATATTTTCTGTATACCCCATTCCTACGGTATTTCCATTTTCTTTGTGTTCGTTTTCTATTTAATATGAACCAGTAAGGGTATTAACAGTAGTTACCGTAACGTACAAGGAAGACCGTGGCTTCCTTCCGTCCATATTTACATTTGCGCGATATGCGGAGCTTAGCTTAGCTGGTCGAGGGGACTGTTGGGCCGTGTTGCCGCATTCACCGAGTCCGCCCCCTTTTTCCTACACAAAGAATCAGACTTTAGGGAGAAACTTGGCAACAGCACGGCAGAGCTGCCCCCATTGAATCAAGTGTCCCCCCAACATAATCCAACCAGTCTGTGACTACCTTCCGATGGCGTGAGGGTAGTTACCGTCTTGCGATTTTATTCGCGCCGTTCTAGCGTGCGTTAGAGCATCTCCCCCCCTCCGGAGGATTCCTCTGAGTTGTCCAAGTCTCCTGATTCCAAGTCAGTTAAGTAACGGTAGGAAACGAGTTTTTCAGTTCGGGTCATCTTTTTTTTATGGTGAACTCGGCAGTTAGTTTTCACGAACGATTTGTTTCTCGGTATTTCTGGGATTAAAAGTTGAGGCTTTCCGTTGAAATTGAGTTAACCTCGGAAATATCAAGCACCCGTATACATTTTCCTCGAGTGTGTTAAGCTTCATCATACGGCGTTAGTGAGCGCGATTACGTTCTTATCCCCGCTCGACGTATTTGGTGTAATTTGTCCCCGATTCTGTTGATCGACTTCGGACACTTTTGAGGGAGCTTGTTTTACGTGAAAATATGTGACGAGCTCGTGTCTCATTCATGGTCACTTAGACACTCATACGAGGAAACACCCGAGATTGTCCTTTGATAAATTATTGCTGTTGTAACCGCTTCGGAAATGCGTTATGTTAATCGACGTCGTTTTGGAGTGCTAGATTGCTCGTGAAACGTAAATGTCACAAATTAATGTTTCACGTTGGGGTGGCAATAGTGGTTTTTCCATAGGTTTTACATTGCTATGAATTATTGCCGTTTGGGTGTTCTTCAATGACGTTTCACTGTAAGTGTTTCAGATTTCACTTATGCCCTTAATTCACCTTCGGTTTGACCTAAGAATTCTTCATCGTCGGGAAACGGCGTGAAGACGGGGTGCTCAGTTGGTGGCACTGGTCAAATTTATCTCCCCCGATTGAAATTTAATGGAATCAATTAAATAAAACACTTAGAAGCCCATTGGAGATTGGAGCAGAAGTGCATAAGAAGTATTCCGTGTTATAAGTACGTATATCGCAAGCATTGGACTCATATGCGTGACTGTGATGTGGGAGTGGTTAGTGCATGGCTACCCCACTGGTGAACTGATCTCGACGGTCCACGAATCCTGTTATCGGGATCATTCGTCCTTGTAGAGGTCCTTTTAAACAAGCAATGTGTTTTCAATCGTCCTAAGAGCTACCAGTCGCGAACTGTGTTGAATGACTGTCGTATATAGCCAAGCCAAGTTGATGATTGTGGGTGCGTAACGAATCTCTTATCACATAGTGAATCTCGTATTGTAATTTATCTCTAACGTTTTTGTTTCGATTGCAATTTCGTAAAATGGTTTTCAGAGACAATTAATTTTTGGGTGTTTCGTGATTTCCCTATTAGGATGTAGTCAGGGTGGCCACTCAGCCGACTTATACTCAGTTTCTTAAAAATATTACGGAGGGGAGGGACGGGAAATTTAAAAAGGGTGTGGTTTGAAACCTCGAATCGGGAATCTGATATGAGAATTGGAAATTCCCTGAGAGAGCGAGGGTACTTTAAAGGCTGGGAGCTCTGTTCGTATTAGCCGTAGGTAGTGGCGTGTGCAGGCCTTTCCAAAACCCGAAACACGAATATGAACGATTTCGGGGATACCAATGGCGCACATATCAATCAGGAATGCTCTACAATAGTGTATCTAACCATATTCCAATCGTATTAAATCGGTAGAAAAAGCGGGAAAAATTCGTGAATGTGAATCTAGAAAATGAGCGGCCACCATGTAAGAACTCATTTCTTTTCATGAAATTCGACTAGTCTAGAATTTATTTCTGCCATATTTGTTCTCAGAACGTCCGTTTATAGCGAAATTTTAAGAGAAACTATAACCCATAAACTCAGTAGTCAACCCGAAGGTCGGTTTGGTAGGTTATGGTAGAGTTCACCCAGTACTAAGCCCTATACGGCGTGTGAAATTCACACATCAGGGTAGGGGGGCCAGTTCCTTTCCCTGTGCCGGGTATGGTTTCCCAGGAAGATCTGGTATCCGAAAATCTCATAGCTTAGGTGGAGCTGCAGGTGCCCAGAGTGCCTCGGAATCGAACCCAGGCCCCTCCGGTCAGTAGTTCAACGCTCTACCCCCTGGACTACCGCGACCCCTGGGGAAACTCTCTAAAATGTTTAAAAATGGTTTCAATTGATCTGTTACATTTATTTATTTTAATGGATGTATATAAGTTTTGATTAATCGGAACTGAGTTCATTACCGGTCTATACACGTTACCTTTTCGACTGAAATGCTCTCGATGTAATCTGTACCAGAATTAAATCATGTCAAGATTTTAACGTCTTGTCATCCGAAAAAGAGAGAAAACGTGTTTACTCATACTTCTCCTCGATTAAGTTGATCATAAATTATGATCATTTGTCCGCAGTGAAAATTTATATTCAACGTTCCGTTATTCCTTTTGAAGATTCAATACTAGCAATAGCTTTAAATATTATTAGTTAGCCCCGTGTGGAGTATTGAGCGTTTTTTGTACCTGATTATAATAAATGGTACTGCATGTTCCGTGTGAATGCACTGAAAACTGCGGCATTCGAAGCTGTGACATAACTCCTGAGTGTAATTTCATATGTGAAGACCGCTCGCTCAGATGGACATTTTTGACTGACTATTCATTGTTTGCGTCTCCAACGGAGTTACTCATCGGCCTTGTAACTTAATAAGAATTGCGCTCGCATGACATCCTAATGGGACATGTCGAAGAGGGCATGCGTTTTATCTCCTCCGTATCACTTTTACCGTTCTTAGGAAACAAGCCATTGTGTTTCAGAGTGAGCCTAAGATAACACTGAATTGGGATCGCAGCATTGTTTTCATCACCGGATTCCCCAAGAGCGAGCCTAGCGGTTTATATAACAAGAAGACGCCCGATGCAGGCCGGCTGAGGCACCGAGACCTTAGAGGCTCATCATGCTTGATTATGTGATGCTCGAGGTACATAAATGCTCATTTTCATTTTGCTTAGCGATTTCGGATTGATTAGCCATTGTTAAAAGTGGCTTGTTTATAAAATGCTGAAAATAAAAATTACATCATTAATTTGTATTTAATCGTATTTCACGCATCGTGTTAATGGAATCGTAATAATGAATCGAATTTATGCACGATCACATTGATGGTATATTGTAAAACTTGGCTCGCCTTAACCGCGGAAGATTGAATATGAGAGGCATTTCGATCTTCTTAATATTCTCGTATTACCTTATAAAGCATTATCATTAAATGAATAAATTGTTAAATTGTATTTCATTAGTGTGTATCAAGAGTTGTCCTCAGGCATGGCCTTTTTTCTAATTTCGTCATACCAAATACATTGGAAGATATAATTAACGAATCATTGTAACTTTAAATTGGGAAAGGTAGGTGTCAACAGTTGCCAGACGTATTTGAAATAATGTGCCCCTTAATGTGGCAAGAATTTTTTAAATATTTGTACTTTAAACCATCCCTCTAGTAGATGTCTCTGTCTGTTAAACGCTATTTCAAAAGACTATGGTGTTCCCTCGTATTTCAACTGCCAGGTCAGGCCACATGATGAAGTTTTTTAAAGTATGAATCACGGGAAAACTAAGTAGGAAAGTTGAGCTGTTGAACTAAAATTTCCTGTTGATCAAATTTTTGGAGTATTTTTCTCCAATTTGACTCAAAGGACTAGAAGGGGTTCGTAAAAAAACGGTTAGTGATTATCAAATCGACATCAAGACAAATGGCGAGGAAGGACTGAACCGCATGCCTGTATTGTGAACTGGACTTATTCCCTTGGCGGGAATAAAACCTTTGGGTGTGAGAGATAAGTGCGTAACTCGCCGATTACTCTCACCAGACAATCGACGCGCCTTAGATTTCAAGTATGATGCATAAATGAACGAGCGGTACGATTCCGGTTATCTAAAAGAGTAAAGGAAAATTGTCTTAACCTCTTCGAAAACGATAAGCAGAGCTCGTCTTGAAAACGGAAATGTTATAGATTTTAATTGTGGAAATATTTTCCCTCTCTCACATCCCGGATCGTTTCACTTAATTCCACAGCAAATTTTACCCGACTAATTTGCAATTTCTTGTAATCGTTCCTCAAAAGCGATAGTAAGAGTATTTTCGGGACTCAAATGTCGAGAAATTTGTGAAATTTGCATTCGATTGGCGGAGGAAAGATTGGAAAGGGAATGGGAGCGCGCTTGTATGCAACTTCCTAGTTGCTATTGTTTTAACGGTTCCTTTATCTTTTCCGATGATGCAGCAACACGGTGGAACTGTAGTAACGCCGACACCTTGTTGCTAGGTCAACTCGGACGAAATTTGATGCTGCGCCAAAGTGGTCGGATGTAGCCTTGCCGATGGGGTCGTCTTATTCGGAACTACGCAGTGGGAAAATCGATTCCGAGCTACCCTCTGGACGCTCGAGTTATATTCATCAGCTCAACTCTTTCACCGTAAGAATGTGCATTTTAGGCGAGGTTTGTAACGGATATGTTTGAGAAATCGCCTAGTTTTCCGTCACTTAGCACCTGTTGGAATGTGATATTAAATTAGCGTATTTGAGCCGTTTGGTTGATCACATTTGAGTTCGCGTTGTCCGCCTCGTTTTCAATGCAATGCGATCTTTTGGACGATTATGTATATTGATATAGGGGTTCTCCGATTTGCAGTGGGCTAGTGTAAATTACTTTTTTAAATACTTTTAGGAAAATAAATTGTTTTCGCTTCGTGAAAAATCGCTACGTTCGAATTTCCAATTTCGACATTTTCTACGTCGGCATGTTTTCAATGCAATGCGATCTTTTGGACGATAAGGGATGTTGTTATAGAGGTTCTCGGATGTGCAGTGTGGCAGTGTAAATTACTTTTTGAAATACTTTTAGGAAAATAACTTTTCCAAACTTTTCCAGTTTGTATTTGACGAAATTTTCAAAAAAACCTAGTTGAAAGTACTCTCATAATTCCAATGCATCCACTTCGAAATTATTGCTGCTGGAGTTAATCAGTTCTTAATTAGTAAATACGGCTAAGGCCATGCGGTTTCGTATCCCATAAGTACCCCCCATTGAAAAAGTTAACTGTTAAAGCTCTGGGGATCTTAATTACCTAGGAGAAAATTTAATTCCGTCGCGAAAATGGCCTGCAGATAACGCAACGATTATTTCGTAAGTGATATCACCAGGGAAATACATAATTAAAAAACCATTACTGGTGAACAGTATTTTTTCTTCGTCAAAACTTAGGGCGTAAATGAATTTTGTAAACTCAATTCCCGTGACACACATTTCACGCGTGGGATCCGAGACTAATGTCGAGACAGTGTCAACCGAGATCCCTCCGCGTGTACGTGGGCGTGGATTAGAGGCTCGTCCTGCCTCGCCGACACGCGAGAGCTCCGAGTCACCGCTCGCCGATTCTTTGGGTCAATTCGTCGGACACACTCCTTTTAAAGTACTCTTAAAAATGAAAGGAGCTGGGAGCATTTTATTTTCAAAATTTGCCTCCCGATGGTTTCAAACTTTCATCCTCCGTCCATCATCCCTCGAAAAAGTTTTCGGATCGACGGTCGGGACGTGGTGGAGAGAGAGACGTCGGGACGACCGGGAAGTGACTCTGCCGCGGGGGTGGGAGCGAGAGAGAGGACCTCGGAATAAAGTGATAACGCAGTGCTGAGTTGCCGATTCGTCGAAGGTGGCGTTAAAGCGGCCACGTCGTAGTTTAAAAGCGCCCGTAATCGAGAGTCATTTGTTGGGAGTTGGCCTGCTGGGGAGAGAGGGGGGCGCGCGCAAGCGTCTGCCACTCGAGCGAAAGGAATGACGACGCGTGGAGGAGTGGACGGACTCCCCCCAAGCGTTCGTTCCCTTTTTTTTCTCATCTTCCACCCTCTCGGCGTCGGAGGTAATTTTGCATCAGAGTGCGTTGCTATGCCAACTTAACTCGGTCTCTCTCTCTCCCAAGGAGAAGTATCGATCACTCTCTTCACCTCTCGCCTCCACCCCCTCTCCCGCCCCTCGGCCCATCTTCTCTCCCCCCACCCCACCTCTACGAACCCCCCCCTGCCTCCCGCCTGCCCAATCCGTCCCCTCCCACGCGGCCCTCACCATCTCTCGCATGCCCTCTCCTCTTTGCTCCTCTCTCTTCTCTTTCCTTTTAACCCCACCCGATTCCCTTTCGCCCTCCCCACCTACCCCGCCTCCACATCTGCGGGATTTTCCTCCTCTCCACCACCGACCGATCCCTCCGTCCGTTCACATCCACCCGAACCCTCCCCCCCCAAACCCGCCCGAGACGTGCGATGTGCCCAGTTTTTTGGGACATCGCGTCTCGATGTTCTTGCAGGTGGCGGTCGATCCGTGATGTATCGGCATCGCGTGGTGTATCGGTGTGGTGTGGTCTTCTGCCGTTTGATTTTTCGGGTCCATTTGAAGATGATTTTTTTCTTTCCGTTTTTGGTGAAGTGATTTCATTACCGATCCGATGTCATCGTCCGAAATGTAATTTTTCATTTTTCGCTGAAAGTAAAAGTAAAATAACGCTCGCTTTAATGTTCTCATAATTTTCTAAGGGTAAAAATTCCTGAAAATGTAAATCCAATTTTTAGATTGGAGATGGTAAAAATAAATGTTGCTTGAAGTTCCGCTTATTACGAGAGGGTCACAGGTTGTGTTCATCCTCATGGTATTGACGAAATTAATACCTGCGGGTGTTTTCCAGATGTCCCTTTTTAACTCTCTCATCTACCTGCCATTCGAGCATCATTGATTATTCCTATGCATCACATTACTCTAAAGCAATGCCGCAAAATACTTGGAAACGATTGTGATGGCATGCTATTGTGAGGCAATTGGTATAAGTTCATATTATTAATATTTAACAAATTATAGTTTCCAACAAGCCTTAATGGGAGGCGTTTGCGAATTCCTTGTGGATATAAAGCTTAAAATTTTTAAAGGGCCTTTAATCTGGTCATTCTAAGTACTTGTTAGAGCATTAACTGCTTAAAGGGTTTTATTAGCCTGTAAAATTTCGAGAAAATAAATACTGCTGTAGAAACTGGAAATTTTTATTCAGTCTCTAAAAAGGAGTCAAATTCAATTGCATTATAAATGTTAAGCGAAATTTTCCACGAATAATCGATGCATGATAGCAATTAACTATTAGGAGGAATCGCTAAGCAGTAATAAATCAACCAGTTATCAGGTATGCGTGTTACAGAAACATTAATTACTCTTGGTGACCGCTCAGAAATCGTACAGTTGGGCACTAATTAAAGAAAATGAAGTACGGTTTTCAATCTGTTGAGTTGCCCACACTGAGATTTCCATGCGGGAAAATTGAAACTCTGGCCTGGAAAAGCCAGGGGAAAGTTCACGAATCCAGAACTGTGGCAACCTTGCTCGTTTGACTCGCCCGACAGCGATGAGGCTAAATCGTCACACTGATATAGACATCGATGTGCCGCAGTATCGCACGTCACGCCACCTCCTCCACCCCCCTCCCCCAACGCCCCTGCTCTGTTCGCGTCAACCCGGCCCCTCCCTGCCACCCTCGCCGCCCCACTCTGCCTCCCACTCCTCACCTTCCCTTCGGCCACCATTATCCGTTGCGCCAAACCCTTCCACCCGTCTCCATCCCCCGCCTGCCCATTTCACCCCCCTCGCCCTCCCCCCCTCTCTCGCTCTCTTTGTTGCTCCACCCCTCGGCTCTGTCTTCCATTCGCCAGCTCTTTCGCATAAACCTCTTCCAGCCCGACCACCTCCTCCCTTCTCCCTCTCTTCCCAGGCCGCCCTTGCGGTGTGGTTTTCCTCTCCGCTTCATCAAGGGGTGGGGGGGGCAGCGGCATGGGGTTCTTGGAGGCGGACGGGGTTCCGGGGGCAGCGATTGCTGGCACGGGGGTGGCATTATGGGATGGGCCATCTGGGGTTGAAGGGTGAGCGCGACGGGTCGGCTCGGAATAATCCGACGACGCAGTGTGGCGATGGGGCGCCGTTAATGCAATGTTTTGTCTGGAACCTGCAGAAATCCGAGCGGAAATCGATCGAGGTGCGGGGATGTGTCGTGTTGCTCTTTAAGGGCGGCTGCTAACTACGCCCACTCCGTTGTCTCTCTCTTTCTCTCTCACTCTCACCTCCCCCACCCCCCCCCTCGCCCCCGGTCCCACTTTCTTGTCTGAGAGGGCAATGTGTGCGTCGAGGGAAGAAGTCCAGATTAGAAAGAATTCGTCCGACCTCCTCCCAGAGACCTCTAAAGAATCGAGTGCCTTAAAGGATATCGAGGATGTGGGCGGGATGAGCGCGACGGCTTTGTGGCGTCCTTTGATGGGAGTAAGCGATCGTCGATTCAGGCGTCATTGGCCGGTGCTGATTTTTCAGTGCTTTACGTCCGATTAACTTGGTAAATGGGAAAGGAGTGGATGAAAGAATGCTGAATGAAGATGCTGTTGACGGAGAAGGAAGGGGTTTCCCTGTGATGGAATCATAATTTAATGTTCTGGGAATGTGCGGAGATGCAATGCCCTGGTTTCTGACGAAATCGCTGTAAGAGTTAGGGAAAGATTACTCGGTGGACAGATAATCCCGTAGAGATTGTAAGAATTGCAGCTGGAAAAATGTAATCGTTGAACTTTTTTATTCGAGAAGTTAATTGAAAAAACTGAAAAATACGGGACCACTTGCCTTGCAGCGCAGGTATTAATTTTTCTGTTATATTTCAAGAGAATTGAATAGGGCTAAAGAGAAAGATTAATTCTTCCACGAAGATCAATGTGGCTGTATGGGAAGAGAGTTACGAGGGAAAAGAATTCTATCTTGATTTGAGAGATGGTTGAGGCCGATACTTTGTGAAAATCCATTTTTAAAGCACGAAGAAAGAATTAAACATCTTTACGTTTCCACAGGAAAGAATTAATTGTATCGACTAGTTTCGCTACACTGTAACCAGATGATGCTACAGATATATCTAGCGACAAAAGAATGGAAAACACTTAATGATAACAAGATATCTCGGACGAATGCCAAGAAGGTAATCGTTAAGCGGATTCAAAAATAAAAGATAGCGGAAAATTTGAATAAAAATCCGAGAGCATTTTGATCGTGCCTCAAGGAGGTTCAGGGAAATAAGGCAACTGTTAATTCACTCCAAAATGATAAAATCGAAAGAGTAACGAGCAGTTTGGCAAAGGCTAACTTATTAAATTTCCTCCTACAAGGCGTATGTCTCACCGAATGCCTCCGATAGCTTGCCAAATCGTGCCGGTCAACCGATGTCCAAAATTGGAATCTAATATAATGGAATAGAACATTTGCTGACAAATATTAAGCCTAATAAATCCTCCAGGTCCGATGAAATATCTGCTCGTATATTTAAGGATCTGGCTTCGGCAATGGCCCCGTATCTAGAAATAATGTTTAAGAAGTTGCTGGTAGGTAGATCACAAGGTTCCCTGGGATTGGAAAACGGTTCATGTAACAACCCCAATTGTTAAAAACGGATAAGGAGGAACCGACAAATTACCGACATATTTCCCTAGAATCCATTTCGTGAAACGTAATGGAACATATAGTTGCCAGTTCGATCGCAAGACAACTCGGTAATCAGAAGTTATTAATGATAAATCGGCACAGCGTACGAAAAGGTAGATCCTGCGAGTATCTACTTGCGCTTTTTGTTCGTGATAATCTTACTTAGGGAAAGAACAATGCTCCGTGGACGCGATTTTTCTAGATTTTAAGAAAGCATTCGACAAAATACCTAATAGTTAACTACTCACAAAGGTAGAACCATAGGGCATAGATAAAAATATCCGGTGTTGGATTAAAGACTATTTCAATGGTCGGGTGCAAAAAGCAGTCATTGATGGAGTTTGCTCAAATGCAGTAGAATTTACTTCAGGTATTCCCGAGGGAAGTGTTATAGGACCTCTTTTACTCCTACTTTACATTACGAAAAGGACTCCGTATTAACTAATAAGATACGTTTGTTTGCCGTCGATGCTTACCGTGATATCTGTGATCCTGAGGACACGGTAGCTTTGTCAAATGACCGTAATGCTATACAACGCTGGTGCCGCACTTAGCAATTAGAATTAAACTTAAAAAATGCGTAGTGATGAATTTCTAGAAAAGACCCATTCTCTCTCGAACGCCTACTGCATCGGGAATGTCGAAATGGAATGTGCAAAGTCGATTAAATACCTTGGCGTTACCCTCCCTCACGATCTCTCCTCGGTGAAACACATACGGGGAGTATGTCCCTCTGGGGCCGATGTACTCTCATTTGATATTTCAGTACCTTGCAAGCCACCGCTGTGGTGTGTGGCAGGGGGTACATACACACCTGACTAACTCTTCTCCTTAAGAGAGAGTTATTGGGTTAAGATTTATCATCGATTCTCAGTAGTAGTCCATTGTTACGCGAGAGATTTAAGTTTTTGCTTAACGGGAGGACGTATTTTGGGGAAAATGGTTTCATCCCTTCACAGTATGTGCGTTAAGCCGCGACCTTATCTCCGAGGCTAATTGTGAGCGTTTGCTTTGATGGCTGCTTTATTGAAAGGCTCACGGTCCCCTGGCAGGGTTCCCTAGCGACAAGAGTGTTTGGCTCCGATTCCGGAACAATATGGGAAAATTTGCTCCCCTTCGGGTAAACGTCCACTCTTAAGTTGTCTTCGGGCGCTCTTTTTGCGCGAATAGTTTGGGCTGAGTTCGTGTGCGGGTGCGTATAGACGGAAATAGATATCAGAACAAACAATGGCTCCCGAAAGAATTTATGGTTGTACCTGGGAAGGGATGCCATTTTACGCGTGGCATTTCTCATGATTTCTCTTCCGCTCATATTCTGTAGTTACTGATTAATGCATGATTGTTTTCTGCGGCAGATGTGGTCGATTTTGGAATGTGTGCCCGCCCTTACGACGTTCGAACACGTGTGATCAGTAGTGTCTTGTTTCTCCGAGGTGAGATCTGCTAGGGCTGATACAGGTTCATTGGAAATAATCCCCAATTAGTGAAAATTTGTATTGGCCATTTTTTCATTCACGTCTGATAATGGATTTAATGATATTGCGGATAATTTTATGTGAGCACATAAGTTAAATACCTACTTAAATGCATCACAGAAAGCGAAAAAACATCTTCATATTTTTCCTAATCGTTTTAAGCGAGTAAGATGCACACAAGCGTTGGAGATATTTACAACTTGTATGATCTGGCGCGATATGATAAAAAAGTATTTAATATTGCCTAATGCCGTGATGTTTGCTGCAAAGATAAATCTTATGAAAATAAGTGTTGATATTTTAAATGAATTGGAAGACTATTTGTTGTTGAAGGCATAAATTAGATCAGATGAAGTGATTCATATATTTTCTTGGTAAGCTGGACATAATGCGCTAAGTGAGAAGAGCAAATGTCATGAAATGAATAGGCATTCTGGATTTGCATTGTCACAAAAGTGAAAAATAGGCGTTATATATATTTTGTAGGAATTAAGTACTTATTAGGAAAAGGGTGCCGCGGTAGCCTAGTCCTAATGAGGAAAGCCTTCGGTTCTATGAACTAGGGCCGGAGAAGGAAGGACTCCGTTTCGAGTCTTGGTGACTTCAGGCAAACCTTAGGTAAGCGATTTTCCGGGCAAACCACAGGCGGCGCAGATAAAGGAACAGCCCCTGCCATCGTCCTCCGTTCCTGATAAGTGGGATTCCACACGATGTAGGAACCACCTCGGGTTGAGATTATACCCTCCTGTTTAACTGCTGTGTTTTTATTTATCACGAAGCCTCGGTCGTAATCAAATAGTTCTGGTGATATATAACTCTGGGAAAACTCCTTTTGGAGCCGTTCTATTTTTACGCTGGAAGCATGACGCGGAATGAAGAAGAACAACATCTTAAAACGAAAGGAAGCACCGGACTTCCCTCCCGTGCGGAAACTGGCCATCTTTAAACGGCTCATTATCGCCGTTGGCAGATGGGTAGGTAGGGAGGAAGGTGGGGGCGAGCGATTCGGCGCCGCCTCGACATTCGCAAACTCGCTCCGCGTCCGAAGCGTAGGAAAGTTTTCCGCCTCACGCATAGCATGTCGGTACCCAGTCGGCTCTCCCCCTCCGCTCACGCTCCCAACCCTCTCTCTCCCGTGAACGATCGAAGTCAATAGGCTCTCCTTCTCTCTCTTCCCAACCCGTCTTCCTGCATCCATCTCATTGCTCCCTCGCCTCTCCTCCCCGCCCCGTAGCCTTGGGCTCCCACTTTTTTTCCCTCGCCATCCCTCCTCGGGCCGAATCCCGGACTTCCGTTCCCGAAATGCCCGAACGGTCTTGCCGGATCAATTCCGGAACGGTGAGTTCGGAAACGCGCCTTCGGAAACAAAAGAGGGTGCAGCGGCAGCCTGCTGCTCCCTCGTCTGCGTGGGTGCGGGAAGGGTTGATTCTCTCCCTCTCTCTCTCAGGGGTCGGTCCACCCCCGCGCTCCCCCTGCATCCCGCCCTCGCCTCGGGGCTCCCGAGCCCCCAGCCACCCATTCCCCCCCTTCACCCGCCCTTCGACCGCTCTCGCGCCCTCTGCGGATTCTTAACTCACCGGCCCCGCCCGCCCTTCCCTCTCTGTACCCTCGCAGCATCAAACCCCTCCGCCCCCGCAAACCCTCCTCGCCTCTCTCTC
The DNA here is from genome assembly GCF_022747635.1 of Hetaerina americana. Lineage (NCBI taxonomy): Eukaryota > Metazoa > Arthropoda > Insecta > Odonata > Calopterygidae > Hetaerina > Hetaerina americana. The sequence continues at coordinate 65,266,941 of NW_027286985.1, read as the reverse complement.
TTCGCAAGCCGTCTGTCTGCATGTGTCTATGGCCCGTATTGATCTCTGGCGACTCGGGAGGGAAGGGAGTTTAGGGCACGGGGGGCGGGAGTTGGGGGCCGTGGGTGTGTCTACTCGCTCAGGGTGTGGGGATGTGGATGTATGTGTGCGTGTGGGCATGTACGTGTCGTATGTGTGGTTTCGTGTTGTCGGGTGTGTGTAAATGTGTGTGTCGGTGCGGGGGTCGAGCCTAGTAGTTAGGGCGGCATCATTCGGAAGGGGGCGTGCCGTGAGGGGGGGGGGTGGAGGTGTGCGACGGGAGCAGAGTTGGCCGGGTGGGTGGATGGGTCGGTGGGAGGCCGAGGTGGTGGCGGGGTCGTGGGGATGTTTGAGGCTGGATGCGGGGTCAAGGAGCGGTGCAGGGCTCTCCTCGTCTTCTCCCGCTCGTTTCTTCACCCCCCCCCCCTCCACTTCCGTCTCATTCCCGGACTCACGGGGTGGGGGGTAAAATTCCACGGTGGGTGGTAGGTGGATGGGAAATGAGTTTGGCGCGGCGGACAGGCCGTGTTGAAATATGAGTGCGCCTCGTCGTTCCAGGACTAGGAGTTCAGTCCTTGGGTTCCAATGTTCCAAAGGGGGAAAAAAATTTCGGGTTCCTTCTCCAGGCCCGAGCGGTCGGGGCTGGACTTTTTTTCGAACCTAACTGGTAGATGTATCCCGTTTAAATAAGGGAGTAATTATTTAAGAGGGGATCGAGTTGGTCTGTTGGCTTGAGTGCTGGCTGCCCACCTTGAGGCCCCGGGTTTGTATCCAGGTGGTTGAATATATCAGAGGTTGCAAATATTTCAGGGTTGTCAGAACCTAACTTGGTGCCATTTTAGGAGTACTTCAAGTGAAGTATGATGTTAATTTGAATAGGGTGTTTTAACTGTGGACCTCTTGGTCACTTCCTTTTAGCTAAGGGTGGTGTCGAAGCCGGGTTTCTCTCAACCATGCCTAGATTCCCCCCGAAATTCCTACTTCTACGAGATGTACACCTATTTGTAACAACCCCTCTTCCATCCGCCTTCAATAATAAGTACATCCACAGAAAATACCGCGCCTCTATTCAACTGCCGTCTTCCGGATTAATTTTTCTTGCATAGCATTTAGTTAAGTGTTGTGTTCCAAGTTAGGAGGGTTGTCAGGTCCTACCTGCGGCATATCACGAGCCCCTTAAATTCGATGAAGTCATTTCAAATAGGACCGATCAAATTTTCCGAGTTGTAATTCTCGAAAATAAGGAGGTACTAGCGAGTAAAAGTCGAGTAATTTGCGAGCTAATTATAGAGACGTTCTATCGGTAACCTTATATGGCATGAAAGTCCACTGGTGTAAATGGAAATGTTTGTGCCGACCACGCAGGCTAATCATTTTTCCGTTCCGAAATCAATTAACATTCGATTGCAGTTGGCGAGTTGGAAGTCTGTGCCTCAAGCAATATATTTTCTTTCGAGAAACTTCAAAGTGACCTGCGAACTCAAAGAGGAAAGAAGTATCAAGTTGATATAGGGAAGCACCATTTTTTTGCGAAAGTCTTTTACATTTCTTTCTATCGGTACACGTAGTGAAATCTTAGTTAATCTTCAGTGGAAATACAGAGCTTGTGTACTGATGAGTGCCCAATCTTCTTGTCGTTGCCTCTGAGGTTCGGCATCCTCGGGTGTGTAAAGCTCTCGACTCACCTCTCGAAGCCAGCGACGGCTCAGCGTCGCCTGATACGCCGAACCCGACCAATCGGATAAGACCTTCCACGGAGTCGCCCAACAGAACGTAGGGCGTTCCAAAGAAATCAAGGGTTTAGGAGGGTTTGATCTGGGAGGTAGGTTTTCTAGGAAATTCCCCTAGATTATATCCGTCTGTTTGCGCGTGCCATTCGTAGAAATTCGGCGCGAAAATTACGAGCTAGCAGCTAATGGCCGAGTTGACATAATGCAAACCGGAACTCCCTAACATGACATTGCTAGAGGCAACTAGCTTAAACGGGAAGTGGAAAAGTACTTTTTTCTGCTTTCTCCGCTGCAAAGGTGATAATCGAAGGAAATTATTTTGAGGTAAGTACCTGAATCAAATTGTCGCCCCACGAGAGCGAAATTTCATTCACTATGACTATGTATGAATAAGATTGAACGAACGATTGAGAATTCGATTTCTTTACTTGTTTCTTACTTTGTGTAGCCATATGCCTCCAGTAGATTGTGAAACTGCCTTGGCAAACATTCCAATTCAGTCATTTCTTATGGAATCTTTCCCCCCTCTTGTTGTCCAGTTAGCGTTGAGGTTGGCCGGAGGGTATTCAACGGCCCTCTCGATAATAAAGAGGATAATCGGGTGATTGATTCCATGGCGGCAGGAGTGGAACGGTTCGCGCGTCAGGCGTAGAGGGAGTAGTTATCATTTGCCCTCGTTGACGATAGAAACGAGGGTGAGCCGAATTTTCTCTTTCTTTTCATCTCGGTCAACCATTTCCGCCGAATACTCTACAAAGATGCGTAAATTTTTACGTTCTCCGAGAAACTGTCACGTTAGAATGTGAGTTGCGCTCGTATGGGTTTCAAATTATCTCTAGGGTTACCTTGTTATAAGGCTGAGCGTAGGGATTCATAAAGTATGAGGTATGCCGTTAATTCTGTCATTTTCCCTCAATGCCTCGTAACAGAGATGTATTAACTCCGAGCTCATGATTCCCATTGCCCCCCCTCCCCTGATTCACTAAAGGCGACCTTTGGCTCCTGTGACTCACATTTTCCTTTGCCAGCATTCGTTTGAGTGCGGTCAGTGTTATTAACAGTTGACAGTGGAGAAATGAGGCGAAATTTTGCGCGAGACCAACCTTCGTTATGACCTCCCAAGCTGAAGCAAAATGCTCTCCTCGGATATAAACCTTGATTGACGTCGGTTTGCCTAAACACTTCGCTCGTAACGTCCTTGAACGATTGGGTACCTCATCCCGACGGACAGCGCCCGGTTAACGTTGCTTGCCTCACCGTGATTTTTGGAGTACCAATTTGGAAACTAATTGAAGCTTCCTATAGTACTTGGGTGTTTCAATTCAGGTCCCGTAAGTTATGGTTCCATTTCGGCTTCGTAAAGCTGCTTAAAAGACGGTTCGACGCATAATTCGCTCGTAAAAGGTGAACGTAACGGTTATTTTCATCACTGAAAGGTGGCACGACGATAAGCCATTTGTTTTAACAGAGTTGGAAATCGTACGCAGGCCGGACGTTTGCGGTTTAAGAATGGAGTTGTGCTCGTATTGATTGTTGAAATGTTAACCTATCATCGCTGCGGAGTCATCGCCAGTCATAAGAATCCTAAATCGCCTAATGCTTCCCACGCTTGAAAACTCTGCTGTTAGTTGTCATTATCAGCATCCTCGAATGCTGTACATTATTAATTTTCATTCAGTTTTTTTTGTTTCATACCCCAACGGGAGTGTTATTTTCTGGTGCGATACAATGGCAATTGAAATATTACTGACACCGCCGTCCTCGAATATTTTTTGGGTCGCCCTCGAGAACTCTCATCCACAAAGTCAGCAATTTGGAATGGTCCTGAAATCCTGTTAGGCGATGTGCTTTAAACGTTCGGTCTCCGAAGAACCCGCGTAAATGTACATCACATAGCACTGTCAACTGGCCTTTCCTCTTCGTTTGTGTTGTACATAATAGCGGCTTTTAAAACGAGTGCAATTTTCATGAAATGAAACCTCTTAAGAGACGAGCTGTAGATATCTCTATATCTACGGTAGGTCACGGTTTAAATTGTTCTTTCCATTCGTTGGTATCTTTCGTTAATTATTCGTTAAGTACTAAACATGTTTCACTATAAAATTAATTTTACCAAGGCCAGAGTTATTAGGTGTTGGTACCGGTTTCTCGACATCCACCGCACGCAAAATCATCCGTGTGTAGTTTGGCAAAATAAAACTACTCAGCTTTGGCATTCCCGCGACGTTTTTATTTCTGCCCCCAAGGACCGCCCAAATCTGAAAAGGAAAAATAACCATTATAAAAAAGTTTACCTGGAGGGTGTGCTGATGAAGGTGATTGTCTGTGGCCATCCACTTCCAAGATCTCTGGTTTTGGATGGATGAGGTGGGCGGATTTTGTAAGTATATTCCAGTGTATAGTCGACTACAGCGTTGAGTGCTCCGAAATTCGACGTAAATCAACGGGATGGAATGACGTGATTACTGTAGCGCTTTTTAAAAAATAGTCGATACTTTTTCGATTTGATCCAGGTATAATTATGCGGAGTGTTGAGAATTACTGCATTTTGATTTTGTTTGCTGATTTGAGAAATTACCGTTGATTTTCGTGCCTTGATTTTGCCTTCCAGCGGACTTGTCAAGTATGACCGACACTTAAAAATTGACCCTTAATTCGGATGTGATAAGATCCAAATTCTTGCGACTCTGCCGAGGCGATACAAACTTTGACGTAATCCAATCTTTCCTGAATCACTGTTTTCTAAACGTATTTCGATAATAGTTATGTTGGCTCCACGCTCCTCTCCGTATCACCCCATAAACGCTAAGGGCTTAAGCCGTTGACGCGCCCTTTTAAACATTCAACGCTGTTAAATAAATTACACCTGACACGACGAAGCGTACCATGTAAACAGTGCCAGCGACCGTCTTCAGATTGTAAGACAGGGTTTTTTGGATTCCTTCCACTTGTGGCGTCATTCGTCTGACGTGAGAATTCGCTCGCCTATTGCTTGCTGCCGTCATAACCACATTCCCTTTATAGCCTTTCTTCTGCTTATACTGCATATAAAGTGTAGAAAATCGAGTTCAGGCTTATTCTGCCGATTCTCTCGGCAGTATGCAGTCAAGGTAATGTTCGGAATGGGAGGGAAGGAACACTTTTTCTCCTAATGTTCGAATAGGATTCTCTAAGGTGCAGAGGAAAACGTCCAGAAAGTCAATATTTCGATTTAATTAGCGGCGAGTGCCGTCACAGTTCGTGCGAGAACGATGAAGCCCTCAAAGTTTGGCTCCTCTTGCGAGGATTGAGTCGTAATGTCCGTTGGGTAACGAAGGGAATCTGAATGAAGTATTCATCCCCAAGCTCAAGTATTCGTATTTATAGCGATTAATTTTCGTCGCGCTGGCGCTTTAAAAATAGGATTTCGTGTATTTCCGTGTGCGCGCGTGTCAAAATCCGTTCGGGGAATTGTGGCGGGTGGGCAGAGTTCTTTGTAGTCCCCTCCTCCCCTCTCTCCCGCCGTCAGAATTTTTTGGCTCTGCCCTTCTCTTAATATCCCTCCCGTAGACTCTCCAAGCGATTGGTTACTCTAAAATTTCTCCCGGAAATTTTACCGTCTATTTTCACCTCGTCTGTCCTCCCCCGCCCCCTTCCCTTCCAGACCCGCTCCCTGCCAGCTTTCCGAGCCGTTTGGGCTCGGATTTCGGACGTGTCAGTGGTTTGAACGGTTCACCCCAGAGACTATCCTCGCGCGAAGGGCGCGTGATAAATCCCTGGCGTGGGATTGGTTTTTTTAATCATGTCGGCGTTCGGTCATTTCCAATTCATTACTTGGCACGCGGTAGACGGTCGAAACGCAGGTGTTCCTTTTGTGAGGTCACTTATTGCCCTGTTGGAGACGCGGGCGTCGTTCCAATTTACGCTGTAACCCCCCTCACCTTGTTACTCCTCGCTGATTTACCTTCGGAAAGACATAAGTTCTCATGGCACTCAGCTAAATTTCGCAGGCCATTTCAATTTATGCTCAGACTCCTCGGCATTGCAAAGAATATTCGTATGAACAAGACTCGCTTAGCTTTCGAGGTGTGGTTAATTAAGGACTGAAACCATTTGATCAAGACACCATTATAATTTTTCAAACGTTTAAAGCACTCCCCCATAAAGTAATCCCTTCTGTTGTTGTTCCAACTTCTCCTCCGTCGGTGGGACGCTCCCATGAATGCACTTTCTGTGATGGCACGCAGTTCAACTAGTATATGCTCTCGCAAAGTTTCAGTGAAGAAGTTATCATTCCTTTGGAAGACGTTTGAAGTTATTCGTCAGGGACTGCCCTCCGGAAATTTTCGTTCTTAATATCGATTGTTTGGAGTAAAATCATCGGTTACATATTGGGCGCTCGCTGTCGGTCGGAATATTCAGAAAAAGGATAATGGTCACCTTGAAAATAATTCTTAGTGTCGTAATTATGAATCAGTCCGCGTTCCACCGTTTCGTTAAATCTCGTCGATTTGCTGCACTTATGACCTTCTTCTTAAATGGTTTTCTTTTTCGATAGTTTTAGTATATAGCTCGAATTTTGAATGGTGCCATTATCCTGGCGCTTGTGGTGATTCATCCATTTTTCACAAAAACAGACCCCGTGTATGCTGGAAATGGTTCATGGTCGGTATTTTTTATATTTGAACTTGTATCCATTGGAATTCCCGATGACATCGGGCTATTAGCTGAAGGTCATGGAATGGAAGGGAAATAATATTAATGATCTCTTGACTCGACTGTAGACCTTTATGACTAATAGGTTGATTTTATTCTGTAGTTGTTAGGACTGACAGATCTTTTGTATTTAATTAGCTTTTTGAACTGGCTATCTTGTTGTTTTGGAAGCTCGCCATAACATGCCTTTTCCCGCTTCCTCGGAACACACTCATATATCGTACGTTGTCCCAAGATGCATTTTGTCGAGATCGGAATTTCTGTATTATACTCGTAAGTCAATTAACATAATTAAATTACTTTCTCCTCTTATCAGTCCGCCTCTTGGCGCCGCCATGGGAAGTCCCCGCGTTAGTTTGGAATCATGTTCCTCTTAAAAGTAACGTTCATTCGACGTATTAGCGTCGTCGTTGAGTGAATTCCTCGCGATTAGTGAATCCAGTCGTAATACTTTATACCGATCATTATGATTGCCACTATTGTTTAATAACTTGAAGCCTTAGTTAAAATATAGATCATCACAAAATACACTGGGCTAGCTAGGCAAACTGCATATGGACGGAATGCATATATTTGAGGATAGTCAGTAACGGTTAGTTCTCTCGTCGTCGTATTGGGGAGATTAAGTTTCCGAAACAGTTGTGCGTTACAATACTAATAATGGCGCACGGTTCCGAAGTGACGCCTGATACTATCGTAAATTCTAATATCTATCCTTAAAAGCCTTGGCGCCTTTGGCTGTCATTTCCCAGTGTCTTCTAGGGTAAAATAACAACCGAAATAATTTTCCCAGTGATGGAGCATTAAATAAATGCATTGACTATTGGAAAAGTTTGCTAGAAGAAAGGGCGCGTTAAGTAGTGAGGTTTAGTGTTCGAGTTTAGAAATAGTTATTGCGTCCTTGGAACAATAATAGAACAAGTCGTTCAAGGTGCAAATGGGAGGTTCGTTTTAGTTTGATTTTCCATGGCTAAGTTTCTCGTATTGAAAAGCCTGATACCCATTTCCTCTTCCCCCATCCTTTCAAAGTATGATCATGGAAAGGAAGCATCTCTTGTGAAATTTAAAATAGAAAGAGTTCCAATTTTCCCTGTGAAGTTTTGAGAAACTCCGCTATAGAAGAACCTCATATCAAAGCATCGAGCTTTTTTTTTGTTTTATCATAATTTACGTTCAGCATTTGGTTTCCAAATCCCAAAGAAAGTAATTGTGTGCGAAGAGAAACTACGGTTATATTTTCATGATTGGCTCGTATTTTTTTCTTCTATTCTATTTATTATTTCTTACGCATGAATAGTGAAAGAGAAGTCGGCAGTCCGCCGCGGCTTAAGTGACGAAGGACTTGTAAGCAGATGTCTTGAAGCGTTTATAATAATTGCACTCGATATATGCTAGAGGGTGGATTAGCCCTGGCCTTGGGGCTGGTTGGCTGGCTAACTGTGTTTGCATCCGCCGGCCGGGATGCCTGAATCTCTCACCCGCTAGCTCCGGAGGCTGGGAGTGATTTCGACACCCTTGATGTTAGGTGGCGTTGGAGTGGCCCCTTGATAAATGGCGATCCGACGGAAGATGGCAGTGTATAAAAGGGGGGAGAAAGAAGAGTCAGGACGAGCGGAAGCTCCGTGCCCCACTCTTCCCTGCCCCCCCCTTTGCCCAGGCTGAGAGTTTGCCTTGTTTGTAAGTTCACTAGTTAGTGCCTTGCGCTTGCAAATTTAGTGTGTAATTGAACTCTAATTAGCCTTGAGATGAATTTCTGTTACATTGATCGATTATGTTACGCTGGTAGCCGTAGCGCCCGAGTTATGTTCCTTAAAGCTATCGGTCAGTGATAAGTCGTTACTGAATGACGCAGTCGTAAACCTTTTTAGATCTCATCGCGTGATGAACCGCATAGGTGAGAGGTGTGGCAACAGGTTTATTGGAATTAGAGGCATCTGAATAAGCTAATAACTAGTATTGTCAGTTAGTGACGTCTTGTACCAATTTTTCGAAACCAGTAAACTGCCTCTGGGTTTGATGAGCGGACGTTTGTTTCCATTCGGTTGCTTTTTACATCTTGGAATGAACAATTTAGCGGAATGTATATGTCGGTAGACAGTGATGTGATAAATATGCCTTTTATTCGCATACCACCATCATAAATGAAAAGAGCATACAGGCAAGTTAGTATAGCATGCATAAAGCCGGACTGCCTTCGTGAGCAAAGGCTTCCAATAGTTCCCACCGCCGTCCGCAGGAAGATATGCTAACAATGCATTCGCCTCCTTTTCCTTTAGTGAGATTTCATTTGGGGCTTCCTCCCGCCCACGTCCCCTCCCGGCCTGCCTCGATGGCCATAGGCCTCACCACCGATTTTGACCCGACGGGCTGACTCCTCGAAGTCAGGCGGCGTGGTTCGTGGTTCGAAATCAATGCTGAGTTGCGGAGAGGGCCGCGGGGGCAAGAGCGGGACTAGGAGAAGGGGGATGTGTGCTGTTCTGGGTGCACGGTGATGCGCCTCGAAAGACTCGCTTAAGATCCCCGACTCCTCCTTCCAGTTGCTTCCCTTGGCGCCGAGCGAGTGATGGGAAGTACGTTCCCCATCGTCTTGCCTTTTGCCGTTGTATCCATTTGCGGTGAAGATGGAGGAAAGGTTTGCTCGTGTGGATTACGATCTGACGTCTAGTCAGTACATCTGAACCTCCGTCAAGTGGCATCTCTATTTGGCCAGCCATTAAGGTACAAATGCCCGTTTTAACAGACGTTACTGGAGTTGCTCTTAAAAAAAGCGCAATCATGTTTGCCCCATTTGGAGTTCCTTTTCGTAATTATCAAAATAAAATAGCTCGTTCAAGCTTACCTTTATGAAGCCCGCTATCGGCTTCCATGTACCATCCTTGCCCTCGATTTACCTATGGCCTCAAGTGAAATGAGTGGTTGCGGTAGTCACTATGGGAGGCGACTGACGGTTAAGGCAACAGGGTATGGGTAGGTACTGTGATAAAGGTAGGATTTCAGGGAATAGGAAATGATGGAGAGAGAAACCCAACGCACTCTAGGCAAAAGACGCCTTGGGGTCCACAGTTTAACCTCCCACTCAACAGAGGGTGACTTGACTTGAAGTGCTCTCCACATAGCATCACACGTAGGGATCGGGATATTTTCTGTCACCTTCGGGATTCGACCGCGAAAACTCTGGGTGGGAAGCAGTACACAAGCCACCGCACCATTTCAAATTTTCCGGGATTGTGAGTCGACCAAATTGTATTGGTCTCAAGTAGGCTTTCAAATGTATTTCAGAGACTACCCTAATGTTAAGGGATGGGCGAAAGTACTCTCTCCAAGGTCCTCACACCCTACTGAGTACGTAAAAAGCTTACTTTATAGAAAGCCAAAACTCCTTCCTTGCTATTTATCAAAGCGGCGTCCGCCCATTTGAGCAAACGTCTTATTTCCCACCCTACCAACGCCCCGTTTCCACGTAAGCCCTAACTGAGCAGCCTTTAGTGTTAAAAAAACTAACAAAGGACTTCCGTCACGTTGTTTGCCAGAGTCTCTTATTACGCAGCTCTCGGATCGACAGGTGTCGAGTGAAAAGACTTCCAGGTTCTCCATAGTCACCACTGTGGCCCCTTGTGTCAATGGACATGAAATACAAAATTTGGCAACAATCAACGTATTTTCCGAAACCGAAAACCGACCCGAAAGAAATGGATCATATGAGATGTTCCATGATGGGTCCTCAAGTATCTTAAGGCTTCGATCTTTTCTATTGTCGTCTCGTCATCGAATGGGTCCTCGATTCCATGTCCTCAAGATCCATTGGTTTCCAGTGAACAACACGATTGATCATAATTCAAATAAGATTTCAATCTACACGGAGGAGCAGAATTGAGAGTTTCGTGAAAATGTTGCAACATTAGAAATTGTTTCACTCGATTAAGCCGCTGGAAAGGTTTTGGATTTGGAGCCTTGGTACACGATCTATATAGTCGTTCGTGGATTCGGATCCCACATTTGCAAAATAGCAGACCTCTCACTCACAGGCACTCTCTCGCTTTTAATTGTCCGGTCATTCTTTCCTGTTCTATTTCTGGATTTCGGATGTCTATTATTCCTCGCCTTAAATTTGTTAGCGAGACTGAGGGGTCCCCGGGAGGAGGAGATAATTCACCGAGTCGAAGAATGCACTCCGTTGTTCTTTTTCACCAATCGCTTCCAATTCATGGCGCAGAACCCATAACTGGCGCACAGATTAGTTCGTTAGGTAATTTGTCCGGCAGCAACACCTAGGTTCACCGGGTTCAATCCACTATCATCGAAGACTCGGATTGTGATTTGATGACGATAGTGAAGTAGCCATTACGGCTCGAAATGATCACGAATGTCGTTTACCGAATTCATATTCGCTATTGGGATGGAGCGTTAAGAGGATCGTAATGCATCAGTGAATTCTGTCGCGAATTAATTGCGAAGTGGTCGACCGGGAACTCCTCTCCCCCGCAGCACCCTTCTCGTGTGTGTGTGTGTCTGTGTATTTGCCGCGCTCTGTCCTACCTTCTCCTAGACAGGTCTTCCACCCGCGGTACCCGCAGAGAATTCTCTCTCCATCCATCCGTCCGGCAGTGCACCTTCCCCAGCCCACTCACTCTCCCTCCCACGCTCCTCTATGATCCGCGCACAGTTTTTCATCGTCCCACTTTCATAATGCTGGAAATAAATAAATGCGTGTTGCTCAATCGCGTCCATTTGTTTCCCGGCCGCCGGATCGCCTGCCATATTGGCTCGGTCCCCTCCGACGCCCTCCCACCCCGCGCTGTCTTCACAATGCGTCTCCTCCCTCGTCTACTCTCCCGCACTCCTCACCACCGCGCCCTTCTCGGCCTTCTATTACCTCGTAAGGAGCCTTCCTTCCCTCAACTCCTCCCCCTCATTTTCCCCCTTCCTTCCTTGGTCCCTCTGTCGCCTCTTCACTTGCTCTCCCCGCCCCACAATCACCCCCCCCCCCCCCCCCCACACTCCTCGTCCGACCCGCCTAACATCCCGCAATGACTTGATTCGAAAGCCACGTCTACCACTTCAATCCGCCATGTTCGATTTTTTCCACCCCGTCGCGAGCGTCGCTGCGATCCATCGAGCCCATCGCGTTCCGTGCTCGTTAAAATCGTCTCCCTCTTCTCGGTCGAAACGCCTCACAATCGATTTATACCTAGAAGCGCGGTCAAGCGATAACCTTTTCCGCACGCCGCAGAGATTGTGACGTTATCGTTGTAAATTTCGCGGAAGTAAGCGCATCGGTCAACTTCTCGCTTGCCCCTGTCGACGGTTTCGGAAAGGAAGGGCGGGCAGAACAAAGCGACAAATTAAATCGAGGGAAGGCGGGAATGGAAAAAAATTAAATGTAGCATTGAGGGCATGAGTGAGAAGAGGTGTCAGTTCTACTGCTTTGGTCGTTCATTATGGTGGCACTTAATCAACGACAGTGAGCGTAGACACTTGTGGGCTTAATGTCGAGAATGACTGCCGTGTTAAACAAACTTCCGGTTCATATACTAGCGGTGATTTAAATAGGAGTGATGGCCTGTGTGAAAGCTTGACTCCCCCGCGTTGCATTTCTCGTGGAATGCAGATGATTCAGCTACCTGTGCGTAACTTGGATGGGTGGCAACGTGAGTAGCGGTCGTTTTTTCCAGCGAATGATTCTTACTTTTCAGTTGCCGGCTCGTAAAGGCTCTCCATATCGAACAGTTGGCTCCCCTTGTCTTCGTGAAGCGATTCAAGATGCCAACTTCCTTTCTCGAATCTCTCTCCCGTTACCTCCTCTCTCTCTCTCTCTCTCTCACTCCCTCCTGAGCAAGTATGGCTGCCTCTGCCGTCAATATCTCTCTTTCTTCGTCCACTCTCATTTGCAGACGAAACGGAGGTAGAATGCGTCAACAGCCTCTGCTGTTGCGTGTGGTCACGAATCCCGGTGTTTCGTTGGTGCAGCTTGTGCACCTTCGTTTGGTCAACATGTTGGGAATATTATTCTTGTTGAAGAACTTTCAATTATCCTCTTTTCTATTGACATGATTTTGAAGTTTCCGAATTGATATTAATTATAATTATTTTTACAAACTAAACCCAAAAGCGTATTCTGTAATTGTAAATTTTTGAGGGGGTGAACCTTACTTAATGTTACAATCTCTATTTTAATGGTTTTCAAAATTTGCGGCCCCGAACTTCTCTTTGTTATTCTGGTAAAATACCAACCACCTGTGAGGGATTTTGTGTTGGTGTACAGAATGGCAAAAATATCATGGAAGTCCACCGTGGAATATTTGTTCGGCAGGCTTTGGGGCTCATTCCAATGAGATCTTGTCTTTAATTAGTGGAAATGAATAATCAACAGATTAAAGGCGTTTGTTCATAACTGCTCTTATGTAATCTAGCCCAGTCGGTGCGAACCAAAACTTTACCGTGAGAGGCACGTGGGCATCCCATACTATATTGGAGTGCTCTCTCTTAGGGAATTGTTGGTGAGACTTTCAGCATGATTCAGGAAAGGTTTCTGCCACCACTAATCCGTTTTTCGCCCTCAAATGTCAAGCTTGGCAGCCGAGACGACCGAGGTTCCGAAAGCGAAACAAAAGGTGTCTTTTCCATTCCTGGTATTCGGAGGTGAAGAAAACATCGTCACCTTAAACTACTTAAGCTCCTAGATACTCAAAATATTCACCGCAGAATCTCGCTCTCTCACTCCTTTTCCTCCATTTTGGTTCCCAAGAATGCTAGAAATGGGAATAATCCGGTTTTAAAAAAATAATGCATTTGATGATTCGCTGCGTTTTCCGTTGGGGAATATTGTGCGACGCTATCTTTCGAATTATTTGAAAGTGATGATGTGGTCCGATTTCCCAAGTGGTTTATATACGTCAGTGCAAGACACTTCAGTGAAGGTTGGTGGTTTTAAATAAGCGAACGCATAGACTCGCACTAATCCGGAACATACTTAAATCTTAATTCTGACTACACTCCTGGAACTTTTGTGAAACGGTTAGTGAACATGTAACGTACTGTAACAGGAAAAATATTAAACAATTTTTTACATTTAAACTAGTGCAGAATAATTTACCCTGTAATCCCTTGGATTGCTCGCTTGATTCCGTTGGAAGATGTAAGGTAATCTATTACGTGACACATAATTGTACAATTACATCGTGTGCTGTCAGGTTGTTATGGGTAGACTTCTGATACGTGTTGTTTATCCGGTTCAAATGAGTGACTAGGGACTTTTTCTCCAATACTTCTAGACAGTCTTTGCCCTCCGTTATTCATCATTTGCTGATCGTTACCTAGGGATTATTAGTCTTAAATTAGTTTTATCGAAATATACACCGGAAATCGTTTCGTGCTGCAGCAGCGTATATTTCTGGTTGCAAGATGTCGTGGGACTCCGCATGTTTCGAACTCTTCATTTGCGGGCAGATGAGTAATTTGAATGTTCCAAACTATCTTTTCCTCGAGGGTATATCGACTTCTCTCCTCGTATAAAGTAAGTTTGAAAGCGTAACTAACTTTCTACTGGAGTTGGTTTTCCATCTCACCGAACATACAACACAAAGGTTTCATTTCACTTTCGGTATTCATTGTTTCGTCGGAGTGAATAGTGGAGTTAAAAGTACGTGTTGTACAACGATCCGTGGAAGTTGGCACGTGAGGATTTAGCTTAGAATGGATCATTCTTCACGAAGGTAACGAGGGGAGAGAAGTTAGGAGAAGTATGCTCTCACCTCGGGCCTGATGTCGAGTTTGAAAATAGTCAAGTATCTTTATTTTGATGCTGCCAAGCGAAAGGGAAACTTGTTAGAAAACCCAGGTTAATTTTATCGACGGAATATTTGCGGGAGAAAGAAATATTTCATTTGCCACCGTTTATTCCATCATGGATGCCTGTTTGCTATACAACTCGTGGTAAGTTAAGTATCGAGTGGAATGGCATCAGTTCTTCGCACCTTCATGCCGTAAGCACCGTTCTGTTCCTGATGAGACAAAAGGACATGAGGTGACAGTTGACGAAAATTAGAATTTCGCTAAAGACAATCTCGGAGTGGGGTCTCTGACGGACGAAAGGTGAGGAATATCATTCGACATGCCGTATTTCTGAAGTTCGTACTCATTTCCACCACTTTTGGCTCTGTGGTCAGTAATAAAAGTAACCGCGGTATTATAGAAAGTATTTTTACTCCTGGGAATCGATTTAGTTTATCGCACTCCGGTAAGGGACGGTCGTGCATAGTGGCGACCTCAGCAGTTGACACCCCTACCAATTTATTATTTACACCTTCGCTGCATCCACTTAGTGATTGTTGTCGATGTTTTAGAAATCCTCTCGCCGAGATACCCCACCCTCGCGGCGAGGAACAGCAAGGGGCAAGGGATTACTATTTTTTCTGGTGGTGAGGCATTGCTCATGTTAATCGCCTTGCATTACAGGAGTAGATTTATGTCAGCAATAAAACATTGTAGATACGTATGGGATATACTCTGGTTATGCGTTGCCTTAAAGGTTAGTCCGTTGCGTCATTTTTGGCATTGTTCCTTCTTCCTACCATCCCCTTGGTCTATCCTTGTCGCACTCGCTGAGGTTCCTTCCCCCTTTATTCAAAATACTGAAATTGACCGGACCAGTGCAATCTTTTTAGTGAGATGGGCTATTTCCTTTCCCCTCTTTCAGTCCTGAAACGTCAAAAATCAGGGGTACACTCCTCCGATACAATAATCATTATTAAAATATTTCCCATGGAATGGAAAATTTGGTGGATAACTCCTATAAACGTGATGAAAATGTCTTTGACTGTATTTAAATTTGTCACAAGTTATCCCTGCATAACTCTTAAAATATAAAAATAGTGTTATTTTAAAAATAAGGGAAATAATTTATAAGAGTGTACTTTCTTATGAGTACCTTTATGTTCTACAAATGCTTGGGATGAAAAACATTTGGGTTCTGGCTCTGTATTAAATAAATTTTACCGATGGATTTATGACACTTCGAATATCGATTGGCAAATCGATGTGTCAGAAATATGCATTAAAACAAAAATTAAAGTGTTTATAGCATCTTTAAACCTGATTGTAGATCTAGTTGTATCTCAGAAACCAAATTATAGGAACACTTACCAATTTAATTCGGCTTTCGCGTATTGTTTCATCCTTAACAGGTCCGCTTTCTTGATTGTCTATGCTTGAGGATTCGTAGTACGTTTGGTTTCTCCGCCAAGTATTTCAATTACTTTTCCTTAGGAAAATAATGACCATGAATGCCAATGGGAACTCCTACACCCATTGAATATTTAATATGAGCGTCTGTCTAATGGCTGTAAATACAAGATTTGGGACGCTTGAATGTGTTGTGAGCAAACCGAAAATTGCCTCGTCGAGTGTGAATGAAGGTAAGACGGCAATGGATCAGGAAACCTGGGAGAGGAGAATGGAGCGAGGGGGGGGGGTTTCTTCTTCGAAAAGATTCGCGAGATTTGATTGCAAAACCAGAAATTCAAATTAGGATATCTCCTGGGTACTGAACCGATGTAATCTCCACCGAAATAACCCTCGGTAGATCTTGTTTTCAGAAATGCCCCTTTCCGTTTGGGTTTTGTGTCTAATTGAATCATATCTTCTTGATTTTATCTCGTATCATAAATATACGCGAAGAAGTTCACTAAGTCTCTATTTACCCTTCGGGATAACGATTATAATCCTTCGAGGTAATTTCTTTGTAGGTTAACCGGCGAAATGTAATCATAACCATCATGCTCCAAATAACGAATAGAATTATGAATTTCTTCGAAGTGACCACTTTCCAAATGCATTGTTTGCGCGATCATTGGGTTTCACGTAAAGGGCCATTTATTGTTCAAAAAATACATTCGTAAGTTGAAAATTTCAACTGAAAAATCTTGAGAAACGCCTGAGGTGACAACACAGAAGCCTTCCGTGTCCAAGTATCCCGAATCGCACGATCCGGTTCATTGTGATCGGTTCTTTCCGACTGTTCTCATAAGAGTGTATTCACCGGGAATGAAATGATGCTCATTTGAAAAACATCCGTATAAATTTTAGAAAATTCTGTAAAATTGAAAAAAATAAACTCTTAACCTTCTTTTGTAATTCAGGTCGAGGTAGGTTTCTGCGTAGGATCAACTTTTTCTTTTCTTATATTAAGAAAAGTCAGTTCAATTTACGTTTGTGATTGAATATTCGTGTAGCATAAAGTATTTTTCGTGCCCAACGGTTATTAATCGTCCTTATTTACACGTGGCAACTTCTTCTTTGTTACTCGTAGATAATGCAGCTCATTTAAACCCCTTAATAAATATAGTTTTAATATATTTTATATATAATAGATTTTAATTCAGCCTTTATGCTTTGTGCTCAGCTCTTAAATTAAACTTCTGACAATATAAGTATATTTTGTTTTCGGTGATAAATAATAAATTTATAGGTTTCCGGATAATAATTAATCATTTAACCCTTAAACCACAAGGTTTGTCAGTTTAAAAAAATGTTACATTTAAAAATATGGATACTTCCGAAACAGTGGTCTCGTTGTTCAGTGTTTCTTGCCTTCCAAGAATCGGCAGGATGTAAAATAAATTCGAAGGCTAGGTTTCGGCAGTCTTGGCAAA
The DNA here is from genome assembly GCF_022747635.1 of Hetaerina americana. Lineage (NCBI taxonomy): Eukaryota > Metazoa > Arthropoda > Insecta > Odonata > Calopterygidae > Hetaerina > Hetaerina americana. Next base: position 65,249,849 of record NW_027286985.1, on the reverse strand, counting down.
TGTGTTTAGGAAGCTCAGGTAATTTTGAAGTGAATAGGGATTTTCAAAATTAATTACTTTCAAAATGCACTTCAAGGTGATAGGGTAGAACGGTGTAGTGACTCAAAATTCCAAGGAATATATGAAAACCGAAATATATTATGTTTAATATCTTATGTAATCTATTTTTGCTTCTTAAATAATTTGTGTTTCAACTGATAAATTAAAAATTTATCTATTCGTTTCAACAGAGAAATATATTTATACTTATGATTTTATATAATCCCTATCTTTCTCTATTTAAAATATCATAATTCGAGCAAAATTCCATGATGATGTAATTTAAAAGAAAGAAAATTTTCATTCTTGATGATTCGTAGCCATCAATCAACCGTAGGTAGTGAAGAGCTCAGTTAGCGTCATTACATCTGAAAAGGGAACAAAGCTATTTAACCAGCGTTAATATTAATCCGGGGAAGGAGAATTTCTGGAACGCATATTCGTGCTTAAACGGTTTATTCGACGAAGATTAGGTGAGTACGCGCGGGATAAACTCTGAAGAAGAAAACATGATGTTATCACGTAGAAGTCTTCGAGAAAAATACTATCGTGCCACAATGCAAGAAAATAAACAATATGGGGGTGCGTCCAAATTTTCGTGCTTCATACTCACTGTCGTACATATCCTAACAATTAATATCGTATTCATTTACGGAGCCAAGTGCCGGGAGCAGATGAGGGAAATTGCACCGCGCTTTCGTTTGGCTGTGACGCCAACGTATCTCCCTCATTAATGCCGTCACGGGGGCCGCCCTGGAAACAAAAATATTTCGGTGCTCCGTCCCACACGGTCTCGGCACCTACGCCACCGCCGCCCGCCCCTTCTCTCTCCCTCTATCGCCTGCCAACCCCCTGCCACCCCACGCCCCTTTCAATCGCTCCCGTACATCTTGCCGAAGGAAAGCTACGGAGGCAGAGGGGTGAGAGGAGTAGTTTTCACGGAGAGGAGAGAGAGAGAGGCCTTGCTTTGATGGAGGCATATTGATCACACACATCCCCCTCGTGCTGGCACGTTGGCGGACGCCCCCATCTCGCCCCCGGGCCCCTCTCGTCCCCATCTCTCTTCCACCCCATTCCCCCACCCTTCTTACCCCCAACTGAGTGGGAAGATGGTGCGGGGGAGGGGGGGGGGTTAACGGCGGCCGTATCAAACAAGTCCTTCGCCTATCTCCTCTCTCTGCCTCTCTCCGCCTTTCGCCGTAAGCTGGAGCACGGGGGGGGGGGGGGAGTTAGGGAATCGGTTTTGTGCGGAAGCGAGAGAATTTGCAGCCCCGGGGAGAGAGATTGCAATGGTTTGGGGGCCGCCGTCCGAGGTTCGCGTAGTTTCGGAGTTGTACGGTGCTCTCTCGCCGGTGATGGCTTTCGGCTGCGGTTGGCTCTCTTTTTTTTTATTTCGTTTGCAGTCGGGGGCGGAAGGCTCTTCCCATCCCCCCCCCTCTTTCGCGGGTTGCTGCTGCTGGAGTTGACGGTTTGCGGGGCCGGTCGATTCCGCGCGTTCTCCTGGTTCATTCGTGTTCCACCCCCACTCCCCCGTGGAAGTTTTAGCGTGCGACAAGGTACTAGTTCGTGTTAGGAAAGGTGTCGCCGATTCAGTGAACTCTAGTTATTTCCTCCCAATTGTTTATAAACGAAATGAGTGAGAAGTATTTCAGAATATTATTTCGTGTACATTGAAATCAATTTGTAGAGACATCAACATTGTAATCTACTGGATTCCTCGTATATATTTTTTGTGTTAATCTTCATATTAAAAAGCAAAAATGTGTTGGAAATTTTGTGAAAAAATTGGTAGACAATTTTCCCCAGTGGCAGTTATAGCACAGGTTTATTAATTTTTATGTATCCATCATTGGTTGATGTATTGTGGAAAGGTATTCACGTTTTGGTTTGTTTCGAACGCAGAATTAATTATCTGTTCCTTAACAGGAATCCTTCGAGCTCGTATTCTAGAATGCGGAAATTTTATTACCCGAATTAATGGAAATATTGTAGTTGTTGCTATTTCAGGGTATCAGGTCTAAAGACAAAATTACGTATCACGTACTATTTCTGTATTCTTTTTGAACGATTATGATCCATCTTCCCTCTTAAAGTTTGAACACTGAGGAGATACCTGTAAAAATAACGTGAAATAATACCTTTCTTGTGTGGTGGTGAGAGTTGAATAAATATTTATCTTGGAGCTTGGCACATTTTTTGTGATGTTTACCGTTTAATGGGCAGCAGCGGGAGTCGCCAACTATCTTGTTAACGGTCCGGTAAGACCTGCCTCTGTTCTCCTTTACCTGTAAAATTTTATTCCGGTATTGTCGTAGTTGTACTCTGTCTCTCTCTCTCTGAGGGGATTGAAGACGTTTGAAGGATTCAAAAAGCTCACCTTTTTATTTATATAAGTATTATTATTATTTTAATATTTTGGTTTATGCGATTTTTCCATTCTAACAGAGACCCATGTTTTATTCCTGTCTCAAGACAAATTACAGCGTGGATCCTACCCTCCCTCGTCGCGATTCGTCTCATCTTATCAGAAAATTGTTGACGTGTGTGTGCCTATTAAAAGTATGCTTCTATTATAAAGGCGTATATTACGCGTTTAATTAAAATAATCTTATATGTAACTTTTACGTCGATTATAGACACTTCAAATTTCATGTTTGGTACTCTTCATTTGTTGCAATACCCTTCTAATTCTTTTACCTCTTCATTTGAAAGGAGCCAGAATGGGAGTAGATATAATTGCGTTCTTTTTTTCTAGCATAAAAGAAACTTTTCAATTTTTACTGGAAAGATTATTTGCTCAACCAACATCTTACTGGTGAATCAAGTTCATTTGTATCGTTATAGTTAAGACTATAGCATAATAGTCGCATGATTGTCATTCACATATAAAATGGCCAATAACAAATGGTGTAATTAAGCAAGGGCTAGAATTTTTTGTTTTTAATGTGGCTTCCCTTTAGTTTCCGGTCCTTCATTGTTTTCTTCTATCGTTTCTCTTTTCCTTATTTTGGAATGGCAAAGCACCTGTTCTTGGGGCTGTGTTAATTAAATAAAGAAATGTTTCAGTTTTGAAATATTCATTTACTGTAACCATCCGATCTCAAATTTTCATTTTCTAAATTTTTGCTCTTGTTTTACCTATGATCAAATGGACAATAAAACGAACCATTGCATTGTGCTTGCCATTCCGAGATAGATTTTCTCGGGAATTAGTTTTTGTCGTAGCATAACTCGCTCAGGTATGCGTAGTTTGTTATCAAAGCCATCGTCAGTAGTCTTAGCCGCCTAAGAAAACTGGAGCTTTCTCGAGGCATTGTTTCCAGGAACTAACAGTTAGAATTCATAAACGGAAGTAACGACCCGGTATCTGTTTATTTTCATTTTTGCGACAGTTCTTTTGTGCTGCGTGTTGTTATTTGTTTCCTGAAAGTTATGTTCTTGCTGTGGACGCTCCGTTGGGTGTTAAGGTCATAGCTTCTATTTTCTTCACAGCGTATTCATTACGCGTTGCTCAGCGTACCCATGAAGGGCTCTTGAACAGCTTTATGCGGTTAATTTCCATCCCTTGAACGCGGACGTTTGATAAATATCGACTTTTCGAGGATGCCACCTCCGTCCCAACGGATCCAAGATGCCTCAAAAGGAGTGGCTGCAAATTAACAAATGGCCGTCTTCCCGAGAATCGAGAGGTGGCTTACGTGCATTGAAAGCTTTCGGGATGGCCATTGTGTGTCGCCGGTGATACAATGGCGGGGGACAGGTAGCCTTGTCGCTCGCTTCAGCGGTGCGGCGACGTATCAGAGCTTTCTCCCTCTCTCCGCGGTGTCATCCTTCGCCTTCTCCTCCACCTCCTTCAACGAGACGATGTCCCCACGTTTATAAGTAACGGGGTCACACATACCGGAGCCGAATCATCGTCCGGGGTTAGTGGTGGGGGCGGGGGTCGAGGAGGGCGTTCTGAGCGGGGGAGGGAGGGACGGGAGCCGAGGGGATTTGAGGGATGCACTAGGGCTTGGGGATGCATTTGGGCGCGGTTGGCGGCGTATTGTGGATGCGGGAATGGGAGAGGGGGGCGGGTGGGAGTTGAAATGAGAAGCGTGGACCGGAGGGGAAGGAAGAGGTGGCGGTGGATCAATGAGGATCCCTCTCTCGACTCCCTCGACCCTCCCGCTCCCCTCTTCCTTCCATCCCCCTTCACACCCTCACTATATATCTCCCTCCCCCTCCCGCCCTTCGGTCCCCCCCTCTCTCCCCCTTCGTCCCCCCCCTCCCTTCAGCTGGGGCTGGAATGGGGGAGGGTAGGATAGCCCCAAGCGGGGGCCAGCGAGTGAGAGAGGCGTGGGTGGGCTTCGTTGAAGTCGGGGCAGACGGGAATAGTATGGGCGTGTTTCACCCCCATTCCCAGCCACTCCACTTGGTTTCCACCGACTTCCCCTCCTGCCCATGAACATTCCTTCCCCCCTGGCATCCCACAGTCTTCCTGCACCTCTCTTCGCCCTCCCGTGATCGCCGGCTCTTTCCTCCACTTCACAACCCCCTCTCCGAAGGCATCACCCCATCCCTCCTCCCTCACATCCCCTCCTAGTCTCTCACGTTCAGTCTCCCCCAGGACCAGCCTCTCTCTCTCCCTCCAGCGTTTCCACTGCCCTCGCTCGCTCCACTTGAACATCGCAGCGCGATGCGAATTGAATCTCATTTCATACGGCACATAACGTTCTCATGGGTGCATCGCATTTACATTTAGCCCGTGTGATTTTTGCCGCATTAAAGGTGACACGATTGCTCTTCCCCTCGTCTCAACATGCAGGATCTTGACCATGGCGGCTATCGTCGTCTGCATATGTTCCCTATCTGTATCCCCGTCGCGTCCGCAATTTTAAATATCTGGGAAGGTTAAGTCAAGGGTCGGGTGTCAATGCTTAAAGAGTCGCGCCTTAATTAAGGTCGCATTTACATCACATTACTCCACTGCCCTTCCCCGGCGACGCCACCATGACAGTGCATGCCTCTTTTCTCCCCTCCCTCCCCGTACTGATCCACCCTCCGTCTCTCTCTTTCGTTTCCTCGCCGCCTTTCCTGTCTTTTCGTCACTCTCTCTTACACCCTCCCGGCTTCCCCTCCGACCGCTCCTTCTTACCCTTCCTCCCCCGCACTCCCGTAGTCTCTCCATCCCCCCTGCGTCTTCCGGCTACGCGTGCAGTGGAATGGAGACGAAAGATGCGGCATTTCCAGCCGAATCGCCACACAAGCGTGTGCAGTACGCGCATCATTTTGTGTGCGCAACAACCCCGTGCCGACCTGGTCCCCAGTGCTCGAGCATGGGAATTTCTTTAACTGCCTCATCAAGGCTTTCTTTATCTCGGAAATTTGACCGCTTTTTGGCCGGTTTAGAAATTTTGTCGAGCTCGCCATGCGGACAAACTTCCGGTGCTCACCTGCCAATGGCGTCGTTTCCCGGATTGTCGCTCGTGGTGTAGAACCCGAAATGTACGAGGAAGCCATCGGCTTTCGCTTTACTTTATTGCTCGATCGATGTCTTGATGTTAATCTTCGATTTGGAACTCGTGGTGTAATAGACTTGTAAATGAAAACGTGAAGGTAGACCTTCGGTGGATGCCCCTATTCAATAGCGCTGATGTTAATCGTTCGCGTTTTTTTGCTGTCGATACCGTTAGATTGCTCTTCGGCAGTTGCTAATGTGGGGGGGGGGCGAAGGTTATTTTGGTGGCTAAGGTTTTGTAAGGGTGTATGACGGGCCAAAAAGGCGTCGACGCAGTAACTGGAAATTTATCTGGTCGGAGCAGTTGAGGGAGTCGATAGGTTAGGGAGACCAAAGTGGCGAAAATTAGGGACGCGCGTCGGGGAAAATAAAATGGGAGAATGGAAGCAGCCGGTCCTGGTGTGACTGATGGGTTTTGGGAGTCATAACGAAGATTATGCGAGGAGTATTATCGCGACGGATAAGCGCTCCAGGGCATCTTTTCCGGGAGATGCCACGATGTGTGGAAGGGCGGGGGGGTGTGGCGTGGCGATCGGGGGCCAGCAACGCCACTGCGAACGGAAAAGCGGCCCGCTGGAAACGGATCGATGTAGAAATGGAACTCGGAAACAGACGGGAGGAATAAAAATAATTCGACCTCTCCCCGTTCCTGTCATGTGTACCTGATTACTCTACGAGAGGCCTATTCGGGAGTTTTGGTGTTCTAAGTTAACATTTTTCGTTGCTTTTGCGTGAAAACTACGCGTTACTATGCATGAAAGGATGTTTTTAATAATGGTATGCGTCGAAACTATTTCTAATTGAATGTTTAAGTTTGCATTTGAGCAATGTGGTACTTCTTGAGGCTTAGCAGTTATATTATACATATTATTGTTTTCCGGGCAGTTAGTATTAATTAATTAACCTCCAATATTCTTGTTTTAATTGGCATTATTAATAATCATTGGTTTTGACATTTTTTTAACTGGTACCCCATAACTGCACTGGCAAAATACTCCAAGAGGCTGTTACTGCCGTAGTCTGTATTAGTGTAATTAATGTATTGTTGCATTTTTGGGATTGATTATTCTCTTATTCATTTACCCTCTTAGTGGAACATCGTTATTTTTATCGTTTTCTACTTCTCATTACGGATACTTTTTGGTTCAGTTCCCCTTTAAAATTTGATTTAAGGTGGCCTATTTCTGCTGCTGGGACAATTGCGTTTTTCTCTGGCGAAAAACCATTTTCGCCCTGTAATAGATTGATAAAGAGTAATCTATGGAATAGTTTACAATCGGTGCGCATTCTAAATTTTCCCTAATTAAGTAAAACTTATCCTCGTTCTTCTCAATGTCTTTGCTTCGTAAAACCGGCAAATGTACCCTGGTAGTGTGGTAGAACATTCTGAAATTTTCTTAATTTTCAAAATATCAGAATTCATAGATGATATGTACGAGTAGAGTAGAGTAAGTTTGATTTCTGGTAATGCTCATTAGTTTATTAAGTTAGATTATTTTATCGTAAGTTTTCGTGTAGCCATGTAAAATGGAATTTCCGTATTAAGATTTAGCGGCTAAGGAATGAATCAACGAGATAAATTTTCCTATCCCGCCTCATTACCATTTCCGGAGTATAAAATACTTAGGATGTCAGTGGAAGCTTTCAGGGTAATTGATATTGAAACTTACAATTTTCCTATGAAATGTAGGATAGTTTGACGTGTTCTTATCAGATTATGCTGAGGGTCTAGTTGATTTGTACTCTAATTGCTCTTGGCCCTAAGTGTGTCGTGCATGGGACTACTTATGCATGAATTACTAAATGGAGATGCGTAAATATAAGGAACTGGAAAAAAGAAGAAAACAATGGGAACAATAGCAAAGGCGACTTAAGGTACTCCTCTCTGACTGCATTCGGCAGAAGCACAATCGTTAATAATGAGAAGCTTGATGGCCATTCAGAGTGGCATCTTTAGAAAATGGTATGAATATTTTTAAAGATTAATTTTGTTGTGTTAGGAAAAGGACATGATTTAATAGCAAAGATGTGATTCCACCCACGTGTTACCGGGGGAAATCAAATACCATTGGTACCTCATTTAAGGACTTCTGCTCTGTTTAACAGTCAAGGATTTTCCCTTTTATGGGTCGCTGGTTGAACCCGCTGGGCTAGCTGAGTGCATTCTACTGTGTTTTTACGAGCTCTTGTTTGCTGTATTGCGGTGGTGAGTTCCATCATACAAATCGCTTTCCCGCAGCTTGTATTAATAACTTGTGACCCATATTCGAGCTCCAAATGACTGCTTGATCATCTCTCTTTAAGATACAATTCAACTGTTATTCGAGTCTGCGTCGCGAGCTTTTAAGGTATTAAAGATCGTCCTAATGCAATATAATACCAATTTATTATTTTAATTAAGGTCGTAAGGATGCTATTGTTATTGAAAATTTGAGCAAATTAAATGGAAATAATAACGTATGGAGTATTTTGTGACTTGGCCACGAAACGAACACTTGTGGATTTTATAAACGTTAATGGGAGCCTCATTATGCATTCTCATCGTTAAGGGACTGTGTTTTGTGGTTTTAGTAATTATTAGTCTCGTCCCATGGTCGCCCGACTTGGCTTCAGTAGTCCTTTCTCAGTTTCCCTCTCGAGTGTGTACATGTTTTTGTTTCCCATTTACATAATTTATCTAATGTGAGATGTACGTGGCTAATTTGTCGCAGTAATTTTTAACAAGATAAGAACATTAGCTCAATGTTAGTTAGTTCGTTCATTCGCCGTTTCAGACTTTTTTATGCTGACTGTAATTTTTCGTTAACGTTGTCATGCGACTATTCTCTGGAAAAGTAATTTTGAATTTCCGTAGAATTATCAATGGCCGGCCTGAACTTTTTCTTCAGTTGATTATTCACAGGCTTAAAGATTTTTTCAGTAGCAGTGAGTAGCCGCCACGAAAATTGAATTAACATTGTGCAGATCATGGACTTAATTGTTCTCGAATAATTTAACGTTAATGCAACGTGGCAATTTGAATTTATTCTCGGTGTTGAACTTATTTTTTATCTCTATGCGTTTCCAAATTCTTTGGTGTCTCGATATGTTCTTGTATACCAATGTGATTTCTCATCTTCTCAAGATAGTTATAAATCACGAAAGAGGACGTCTTTATGTGCGTTTGAAAAAGGGAGACACGTGTAAACACGCTTTATGGTTGTTTATTACCGAACTTAAATAATTCATCCTTTTTTTCACCAGTCTTGGTTTCATGCATTTAGCATTGCTGTAACTAAGAATAATTATTAGAGCGTTAAACATTGTTTGTTACATGTGCTTGGTTAAAGTTGCTGCCAACGGTGGTGCATTTGCGTTAATGAGACAACATACTAATTAATACCCTACGTGAATATGTTTTCAGATTGTTTGGTTTCCTTTGGTATCGTTGGATCAAATCGCACTTGATTTTCTAATTTTTTTGTGGAGCTCGGTGGAATTTAGGGGCTTTCTCAATTTAGCTTGCATTCTGCAATTTTGTAAACGTTTTAACGTAGTTGGATTGTATAGCAATCGTTAAACCGTATCCTCATTTTCTCGGTGTAAATGTTTCTTAATCGTGGTCTTATTAAATTATTTTTCAATTATAATTTTTACGGTAAAACTGTATAAATTTAATGGAGCATAAAGAATGGTATCAAATTCCCCTGAAGAGTTCCGAAACAGTTCGACATAATTTATTTGCATATAATTTATTACGCAATGTTTTGTGATTCGCTGTTAGTTCTTTGCCGTAATATTGCTATTTCATGTTGATGATGTACCTAACTTTGCATTTTCTTCTTCTTTCAGGTAAGTCACGTTTGGGAGCTCACATCAGTCGCATGATCATCGATGGTAGACCTCTGATTCTCTGCCCCGTTCTTGGTACGTTATTATATTAAATTAAAATTTGTATTTACCTGTATTTGTACGCGCACTTTAAGATAGTTTTCTAAATGACTATGAGCTTTTCCCGTATTAATTTTCGTATCTAACCATGCGTTACGACGTCAACTAAATTTTGAACTTCGAACTCGTAATTGAAAGAAATGATTTAAAGTTGTCGGTCTGGTACCAATGATTAGCTAGGGCATTTCACTTGGACTTGGTCTTCAGACCACTACCAAGAATCCTCATCCCATGATGAGATTCGAATTGGAGGCGGTCGCATTCTACGTACGTTTTGGACTTTGACCCTAATCCTTATATTTTCACCACTTCGGAATTAAGGACTTTCTGCCCTTGCTTCACTCATTAACATGTTGGAGGGATACTTATTATTCGCCGTGCTCCATTAATTTTATAAACTTCCCTGATAAAAGTGGTTGTGGTAACGCTGCATGCCAAATTCGCCATAGTAGATACATATCACCCATTCGGAGAGTTGGATCCAATCTCTCCGTATTATGTTTTGCTCAATACTCCTAAATGATGAAACGTTTGTTTTGAAATTCTTTCTCTCTCCCAAGTTTGCCATTCCCATGATTATTCCCAAGATTCCTACTTAAAATTTACTCGCATCTCGAGCTATTTGGAAATGTTGCCATTAAATACTTACTCTAATTTGTTTAACTACAATGGTCAGAATTCTAATGGAGACAATACCGATATGTCATTAAAAATGCCCGAATAAAGGTTTTGTGCGAGTCGCATCTTAACTGTGAAAGTACAGTTCAAATGGTCGCGGAATACGCGCCTCATCAAGAGAGAGATAAATTTGAGCATTTAAAAAGGCATGAATTTTTATGGAGTTATCCCGGGATCTTGTGGAATTCGAAATCAAGACCTGCTAGTTTCCCTGAATCAATTTAGATTTATTTCAAATAATGTTTTGGTGATTATGACCATCAAAGGGAGTATTGGAATTACGAAGCTGCCAGCCATATATTTATGGGGAACATAAAAATTGGTTCCCCTGAGTAATCCGACTGTTTTGACTCGATCCTGAACTCTTAATATCATGTCGTTCCATCATAATTTTTACTGATTAAAGATCGAATGCCTTTCGCATTGTACCATAAGACCGAAAATACCAGACTACTTTAGCTGATCCGTATTTTGTGGGGTGGGGGACCAAATGAGACTTGCCTCAAAAGAAAGGCAGTAAGCCAGACTTAAGGTGCTATTGACTTCCTACGCGCACATTTGATAGCTTGTCTCCTCAAGTTCGTGTCTATTATCATGGAGTGGTTTGTATTAGTTTATTGTTGATTGTTAGGTATTTAATTAATATAGGGTTTAATGTGTAGCAATAAATTACGATGCACAGTTTTCGCTATAAAGACCATTTAGAAGTAGCGTGTTAATTCAAAACCATTAATTCAGGATAAGTATCCAGGAGTAATGATTTTATTCAGGATAAGTACTTGAAATTTTATTTAGTAATATTTTTTGTCAGCCTCATATTTTTTTCTGCTTTAGTTAAGAGGGCAGGCTGGAAAGTAATGCTCGCATGCTTGTAGAGCGCGAACAAAAACAAATAGCAAGATCGGGAAAAAATTACATTAAAGTACAATTCCTAAGTTTCGAAACCATATATTCATTTTTCAACATAGTTACCGTTAAGGCTAATACATTTCTCCCGACGTGTAACTAGTTTTTTCATTCCGTTACTGAAAAACTCTTCCGACTTTTCTCGAATCCAGGACTTGACAGCTGTCTTCACCTTATCGTCTGAGGTGTAATGATTAGCCCTTGAGGTGTGTCTCTTGAGTTGAGGAAAAAAACTGGGGGGATAAGGAGGGTGTGGAATCGGTTCCAATTTCAGGTTTCGCAGAGCCTCTCCAGTTGCGCACGAGACGTGTGGACGGGTGTTGTCATGCCGCAAGATTATTGGCGCCACGCTGCCTTTAACACGACAAACTTATTCTTTGGGTATTCATATTCGGTTTGCGATACGCTTTTGAGTGATTCGCCGGTCACTTTGAATCTAATCTTCTACGAGTTTGCGATGCTTATCGTCTGTGGCAGTGATCGGACGTCCGCTGCGTGTTTCATCAACTATTATGTTTGGCTTGTCCAGGCCCGTAACCACGAAATTTTACTAAACTCGCGATGGCATAGCCCTAGAACACGTCTCTACACTTCCGCTTCTCGAAATACACGGGATGAACGCAACGACCTCAAACGTGCGCATGTACATTGAGGGGGAATGTGACTTCCACGTACCACCTGGCGTGCTTCTGAAGGTCATTTCGTTTGTGGTCTACTAGCATGTGTGCATTACATTTCAGCCTACTACCCTTGTGCGTCTTCATTGAGAGCACACTGTCTACCTTAGGAAACATTTAGTTGTTTAGTGGTAGGTAGTCAAAGCAAGTGTTCAGTTGTCATATATCGTTGGGCCATTCCAAGACTACCCAGCCTGAACTTCTTGTCAGCAATGTGCACTTGCAACCTTTTGTGCCTAGTTTCACTGTCAATTTTCAAAACTTCGGGAGCAGATTTTTCCAATTCATTTCGAAACTTTGGAAAACATTATATTTCCTGGTCTCATTTTAATTTTTCCATTCGATTGTGTGGTGCTTAGTTAAATGGATTTGCAAGGGCGAAAGAGGAGAAACTTAGTAAAATATGAGAAAGAAATGAAATCCCATCCTCAAACTAATTATTTCTCACAGTAGTTTGGCGTATTTCTTAAACATAATTTTTCAATTGTTATTAGTAGGCCAAGTCATGAATTCTTCATTTTTGCGTAGATTATCATACAATTTAATCATTTACAAGTCATAATTGATAAATACCGAGATTTGTGAATGTAAGGAAAGAGCACGAGTGATTTTAAATTTCGTGTTATCACTAATGATAACATTTTCGATGTAAGTGGGCAACTGCATTTTAACGTTCGTCAATAATTGCAGTTTTCAAGTGCCTAATTATTTCGTTACGCGTTCTTCATGAGGGTAAGGAACTGCGTAGCATTCTTTTAGATCTAGAGTGCACTAATTATGAAAATTATGGTAATTATGAAAAGCGATAATTGAACTAACTTTTTTATGAGCACTATAGGCGAATTTATTTTCATAATAAAGCTCTAATGAATTGTGCATCCCATTACAAAATACCAGAGACCGACAGTTTTTTGTTAAATTTACCTTGTCGGCGCAACACCTATTTTTAGAGCTTAAAGTTTTCGAGTTGTTCAGTTGAAAGGTTCAAAAAAAGCACGGGATCATTAAATTTCAGAACTCGTCTGGCTTCTCGCGGCAGTAAAAGTATTTGAATCACCACGAAGACTTTCGCCTTTGGCCATTTTTTTCTTTTCAGTTATTTGGAGACCGTTGAAAAGTTTGGGAAAGGTATTAGGCCATATCTTCACCGTCGTTTTTCCTCACTTCCCAAGCCGGTGTCCTTGGCCGGTATTACAGTAAAAAAAACGGGCTCGTTCATTCTTGAAGATGCTTCCTTGTTACGCAGGCCACTGGATTGCATTTCATATCTTCCGAGTCTTTGTCAGGGCACAAGATTAACCACCCACCCAACAACTCGTCGCCCAGCTTCGACAGTGACGGCGTACGACGGCTAGTGGTAAGGATGCCAGAGTGGAAACTGAAGCCCCTCCGCAGCCACCTCTCGCATTCGGTGGTCGGCCGTTTAAATCGCATCCGAACGGATATTTTGGCTGACATTTTTTTTAGTTTGAGTGCGCGCCGAGTGCACGAGTGAGTTTGAAGGGTGCGTATGTAAGCGTGCTTTGTAAACTGGAATGCACAAGTTTCTCGATGACGTCAGTCGAGTCCTACACCGTGTCCGGATGCATAAATTCATTTAAATGGCAGGCATTCCCGTTTCGAGTTTAATCTTCTTATTACCCACACCTCGTGCGTCAGTGAAGTCGACGGGCTTGTTTTAATTGATCGTAAAGCTTTCATAAAATGACGCCTAGTTCTTCCGCTTTGGTCCAGGTTTGGTGAAATCATTTCATTCGGGCTGGGGAGCAAGTTACCCCCCCCCCCCTCCGTCCCCACCTTCCGTGCATTTTCCTGGAGAAGCGAACGGGCTCTGTTTGTTGGCTTACATGTGGTCACACTACCGTCGTCATGGTATGGTAAATATTTCGATCTATTTTCAAATATTATAAAACACGAGGAATAATGACAATTTTACAAATATATGTGGCCATTGTTAAAATATGCCTCATCTTTATGATTGCTTTAGTAGCTCCCGATCACCAAGCTGTATCGTAATGTTTCTCGAGGCTATTTGAGGTGTAATCTGCCGCTGGAAGGACTTCCTTGGTATTCCGAAAATGTGGAGCATTTTAGCGGGTGCAAGAGTTTGCATTCTAATATTCACTGGAGACAGTAGTCGCAAGCTCGCGGATGACGGGACCTCGGGAGTCCCATGGCCCTCGCCTGCCTCCTTCCCCCGCGCCCTCCTCTTCCCGCGGGAGTCGGCTCCGTTGCGGTGGATTTCTGCCTCCCCCCACCTTCACCACGACCTCCGTCCAATTCGCGCCACCCTTTCCGCTATCGTCCCCTTGGCCGGAGCGACACGCAGTGGTGGCCCGCACCTAGATGAATTCACAAGGGGGGGGGGCGCTGGTGGTACGCTGCCTTGCGTCAAGCCGACCAAAAATTCGAGCGCAAAAGGGAGGCTCGTGGTCGCCACATTTGAACTTTCGCATGGGGGACCAGTGCCATCCAATTTGCCATCCAATTCGTTCTCTCACACACTCACCCACTCTCTTCTCTCGACACCCCTTTCCCCGTTCCATTCCCGTACCCCCTCACTCCCACCCCCCGGTCCCAACCCTTTTCCGTTCCACCCCACCCACCAACCAAACCCGCCCCCTCCCGCCACTGTATTCTCGGCCTGTATTGATTTTCATGTTGCCTGGTCTAGCTTCGCTCTCTCCTTGCCCCCCTTTTGTCCTCTCTCTCTGTCTCCCTCTCTCTCTCCACCTTAGAACACACTCACACGCCCCCTTTGCCGCCGCCTCGCTTCCACTTAGCCAAACTTCCCTCCTCTTTCCCAGTCCCACCACCCCCGCCCCTCTCCGTCACTGGCGCCCCTCCGGACGCCCACTCTCTTCTCTCTCTCTCGTCCCTTTCTCTCCTTTCGGGGAGTTGGTTCGTTTATATATATATGATTTTTTTCAAGTTGGCTGTCGTACCATAAGGCCTTGGTGTATTCGCCAGGATTTTGGGCTGTTTTCACGCCTCCTGGGTTCGCCCTCTTTGATGCCCAAAAGAGAACTTCTGTTTTTTTCGTAATCGTGAAAATTTAATTCTTCTCCGTCCGTCGGTGGCAATGGTAGTTTGGCAGGAGGAGGGAGATATTTCATCGTTCCGATCATTTGGATGCGAAAGAAGTGTGGTCGTGAGGGCGGGTGGGGTCGTGCATTAGGGTGATTCGGTCGTCCCTTTAATTTTAAACCGGCGCAGCGGAAGCGGGTGAGATGAGTTCGTCGTGGGGCGAGTGGAGGGGGGGAGTGGCCGAAACCGTTGAAATGACTATTCTCGATGCCCCCGTTTTGGCTTCGGAAAATAATATCGTGGCCGCGGAGATAGATTTTTCAACTCCGAGTGGTTTTTTCCCCTGCCGAAGACGGCTCATTTCGCTGTTTCGGTGCCCCAAATCTTATCGCCTACCCGGCTGATCATCTGCCCGCTGATTTCGCCTTCCCGCCCGCCCTCTCGCTCGCTCCTCCCCGCTTTCCTTTCGTCGTCCCATCTCAGCCTCGCCAGGGGACCGACCTCGACCCCGCGTCCGTCGACGCCTCTGTCCGCGGCAGGAAGGAACCGACGTCGGATGGAGATTTCGAGCCCGTCCCTCCGCCCCATCACCCCTGCCCCCGGTGAGGGGAACTGTTGAGGGGGGCGCGGGGGCGGCAGGGGACGTTTTGGCAGAGGGGGACGGCGAGGGAGGGCGCTGTGGGGTGTCGAGGGGGCTGCGGGGGGAGGGTAGGGAACCAGAGTTAGATTGATCGGGGGATCCTCTCTCTCTTTTGCTCCTTCCCCTGGATCCCCCTCTTCTCCTCCCCTCATTGTCTATGTCGTGACCTTTGGTCTACCCGTTGCCGCCTCGGGGATTTTGGTCGATCATCATCTTGCTCTCTTACGGGAGACGGTGGCGTATATGGTTGTTTGTTTCACGACTGCGGCGGATGACCAAGGGGCAGGCGCGTCGTCGAGTGCGGCCCGCGGTAACGTATCGGTTCGCAAAAACAATCCGTCTGTGTATACTCCCAAATCTAAGATTATGATTTCCGTGATCTTTCAATATATGTGTAATCAAATGTATGATGCCGTGTAAAATGCCTGCCGAATCAATTGCATGAGTTGTCGTATTGCTATTTACTGTTTTGTAAATTCCAGTGTACTTGAACAGTGCGTTGAACAGAAATTGTAAGCTTCATGGGCGCATTTGATGACGGGCTACTATCAACGCCTTATATTTCCGTACTCCCTCCTCCCTAACCAAAATCATTTTTATCCAGTTTGGCCCCCCGCATTAATTTGGATTTGCGTTCTTATCAGATATGAAGAAATGTATGAAGAGTTGTCAGTTTGTAATTGCTCGAAATCACTGGTTGAATTCGCAGTTTCTTTGGAATTTGCTTGTAAAACATTAGAAAAAAACGTTTTCAACGTGGACACATGTATTCCAGAAAGAGGTTCGAATTAATCATGCAATAAGAAGTAAAATTGTCGGTTTAACATTTCTTTCTATGCATAAGTTTTGGTATTACATTATTGTTGATGAGGCACACGTTTGTAAGGATGAAAATGATATTTGTCGGATTTATGAGATTGTGTACGATGAATCAGTGGAGAATGTTCAGGGAAAATCGAAGAAACTGAAAATCCTATCCGTTCATTGGTGAAGAGGAGCACATTTAGATTACATATAGGCCAAAAGCGTGGGATTAGCTAACAACTTTTCATTGAGAGAATTGAAATAAATGGCTGAAATATGGCTGAAAATCGCTGAAAATCCCCATTCCGTTGCGGAAAGTTGATAATGTTTTATAAAAGAGAAAACGAGATTAAGATAACACTTACTCTGATTTCTGTTCCTCAATTTTTGGATAATTTGCCATCAGGCGCGATCCCTCGGTTTTAGCTTTGCCACGACAATAAAAAAACAATGTATATCTACAGCATGCGTATCTGCTTCGGAGGGCGTTGTTGTTCGCCTTATATGCGGATGCAGACTGCCACGGATTCGAGGTCCCCCGGTGCTCGTATTCGATCGCAGGTGAAGCCTCTCGCTCCGTCGTCACTTCCTCGGTGGCTCGAAATAACGAGTGGGTGGCGCCACCCTGTGGGGTTACCCGACGACTCCAGGGCGGGGCATATGCGAATTACGCCGATCGGCGCTGACGCTAACGCAAGATGTCGTGCATCGTGGCTCCCCGTTTAGGCAAAGCCTCTCATAGTGGCTTAAATATTTACTATTACTCGGTTAATGCAAAGTTTCCCTTGGTGATAGTGGTGAGAGACGCTGGCTGCCTGGGTCGAATGGTCTCTCATAGTGGGTAGTGGGTGGGGTGCGCGACTGATATTTTTGTGCCTGTCGGGATAGGTTGGTTCGACATTTTGAGGGGAGGGGGGTAGGATAGAAAGAAACCCGGCGTCGCCACTGGTGAGAATCGTAGTGGTCCACGGTTTCAACGTGCTCGCTGGACGGAATGTGTGACTTTAAAGTGCTTTCCGCAGTAAGGTCAACATTTTCTATCAGGGGAACCTAAACTTCCGATACTGGGCCCCCGATGTCGGAATGCCCTTTCTTTGTTTATATTCGATATTATCGAACCTCGATGACGGTTCTCGCTGAAGGATTATGCTACGAGTAGATATCGTCGGAGGCCTCTTTCTTATCGCAAATCGCAACTTCACATTCCCATCGTAAATCTCATAAGGGTTATGCAATGTGACTTACTCATTATTTGTATT
This sequence comes from Hetaerina americana, assembly GCF_022747635.1. Lineage (NCBI taxonomy): Eukaryota > Metazoa > Arthropoda > Insecta > Odonata > Calopterygidae > Hetaerina > Hetaerina americana. Next base: position 65,232,389 of record NW_027286985.1, on the reverse strand, counting down.
AAAAACTCGTTTCCATGAATTTATAAGTAATAATACCGGACCTGGGTAAATTATGACTTTTTTCCAGGACCACATTACTTAGAATTGATCTCATCAGTAGTTTCTGCTTGGGGATTTTAAGAGTGCAATTACGTTCGGATGCATCCGTAGTTGTGTAATTGTTTTCAATCCAGATCTTTTGTGGAAGGATCCATTCCTTTCAAAACCGTAATAGCTGGTCTAATCGGATCTGTTGGTGATACCCTCGCAATGTGAACATCGTGCATCGAATAATGGATCTCTTATTTTCGAAACGCCGTGAAGCTCCCATAACTATTTCAGACTTCCTTAAATATTCCGACGGATTCGTGCTTTGTTGGAATATCGTGTCGATGCCTGGAGTGAAATTATTGCCGCAGAAAAATTACTTTTCATCGATTTTATAAAGATGGATAGAAGAGCTGAAATATATCCGTCGTCCTTTTGGGTCCAGTGTACCTTTCTAATTACGAGTATTTAATCGCACTTTCTAATTACTTGTAAACTGATAGAAATGATATTTTTAAAAGTAGGCAGTATTTGATTTTCCCGCTTCTTTTCCCGGCACCTTCAAATGATTATTTCCATCCCGTGTTCCCCAACTTGAATTTTTTCATCGAGTTACGTATTTTTGTTATTTAATTGATTTTTACATTTACTATATTTAATATTTGATTGAGGGGACTTAGTGTGCCAGTGGGTATAGCGCTGGGCTATTAACCGGAGGGCCTGTGTTTGATTCCTGGGAACACCTTTAGGGACCCTTCCCCCAAGCTGTGTGATTTTTCGGGTACAAGATCTTCTTGGGAACACGTGTTGCAGGCTTGCACAGGGAAAGGAGCTGGGCCCCCTACCGTGATGTGTGAATGTCACTCATCTTTGTGCCGCGGTATTTGGCGAGCTTTACCCTCATCTATCAAACTCTTTAGGTCGATAATTGGTTGTATTCAATTGACATACCGTGGCACCCGACCACGAATAAATATTCTTCTACGTCTAATGGTGGAATCAATCATAAGCTGACACATTATTTGAATTTAATTACCGCATAAACATGAATGTTCAGAGGTACCAATGATGTCACTCATGGACGATCAATAGACACTACAGTGGTATTGCGTCACCCAGAAACGGATGTAGCCATTGGGCTCATGTGCCTTCGTCAAGAACTTTCGATGGGGAAGATCAGACTGGAAGTTTTCCATCATTTGAATATGATTTTGACGCTCGAGAAATTGTGCTATTTGTTTCATCCCGTTCACGAAGTCGAAGGTAGACACGACATTCTTATTAATCAGTATTGGACACAGTCGGGAAAATGTGTAATCACATAATTTTTCAAAGAATCAAAAAAAGCGTGACGAATATTTTGAAAAAGTCGGGAATGTTATGTATAAGAGCATCGTGAATTCGGTCTTCCGTTTAGTTATGAGACGAGTTAGTGTTTGTCTTAGCTTATTTTTCGTGCAGACTAACATTTAAGTGGGGCCCACTGTAGGGGTGCCAGTGGCACATGCAGCAATCCTCAGAAAGTGCCTGGTCATATGCCAAACACTTGGTAGAAAATTCGGAAAAGGACAGCATTGCCGTCAGGATAAACTGGAATAGGAAGTCGTAAAATGATCCGCTACCCTGCTAATTCGCTTTGTTTAAATAAAAACTAGTTCACTCGAAGGATGGCTTGATAGAGCTCACTTCCCAGAAATTGCTTCCTTCGATAATTCGTAAATTCTTCATATAAGTGACGCAGGATGTCCTTTGTGTGTATTTTCGCGGGAATTTCCCGGGATCTGGTCCTTACTTACGAGGGTAAAGGCCGGCAGGGTCATCACGTACCCGAGCGACGCCTGCAGGGAGAAGTGGGAAATGGCGTGATGGTGACCTCTGGGAAAAGGGCGGCCCGCCCTTCCGCTCCATCTGATGCCGGTGCTGCACCGTCATTGATCCGTTCGAATCCAGGGAAATTCGCTGGAATATTCTCCGCATTTTAAGAATCAAGAGCCGCCCGAATGAGGTGGGGATTCCCGGATTTCGATTTTTACGGACCCCCCTCAATCCCCGACATCGGCGATGCTCCTAATGCCCCCGTCGAGTGGATTGCTGTGAAATTCGTCGGATATAACCAAGGAGTTGAGTTCATTCAAGTGTGTTTCAAAGCTGATTTGGTTCTATTAATTCCTTCAGGGTTTCTTCGCTAAAGTTTGCCTCCCTTTCCCAAGGCGGTGGGTCCTTTATCCCTGTATGAATTAAACTGGGAATAAAATATTTCGCATGCCTGAAAGACGGCCGTTGATTTATTTTCAATGTTTTGATATGAGTGTAGTCGTAGAAAATTTCTTCCACCCTTTAAACAAATTTGGGATGTGGCTGAAGTTGCGTGGAAAAATTGTTTGTGTACATATTTTTGCACTGATTCGGAATTTTGACGTTTGTTCATTAAATTTCGGCGGAGTATGCACCGGTTACTGCCGTCTCCTGTCAATTTTGCGAAACTTTCGTCCCGACACTTTCTTGTTAATTCGATTGCAGCATGCTGAGGGAATGGTTTCAGTTATTTCATTGTTTTATCATCACAAATAAAATTCTGACATGATTATTATTTCTTCATTTGTAATGGTCATAAATTTGCGTTGTCTTTATGCGTTAACAGAAATGGATCCCATTTCAAAATATAATAAAATCGTGATTACCCATTAGAGATACACGAAGACGAGAATAACTTTCCGGAAGTAACCTTATGTACAATTGATTATCCATTGTACGAGCTCGTACATTTATAGGTGTTAAGGTTGTAAAATTACCGACAACAAACCAGTAGATTGGGGGAACTTAATGATTTTGTTATCGCAAGTCATGTCGTGAATTTAACGTCGACATAGATAAGTCTCACTGCCTCACCCTTACTTTTTTCCAACTATGCGTAAGCCGCTCGTCGTCAACTGCCGTTTTTAGTACAACGTAATATATGTGAAAAGGGTAACTCGGGCTGCACTGTTGTAAAAAGCCCCGAGGCGAGATGGCCTACCACGTGATGAGGAATGGAAAAGGAAAAGCTACGGAAGTTGGAGTGCGTGGCCCATGGTTTTCCTCTCCTTATGTTGCGTTTGTCAGGTCAACTCTACGCTCCATCCCGAGCCCTCCCATGGAATGGTAAGAGAGTATTCTTCGTCTTCCGTAACACTCCGTAAGGTGGGGGCGAAATCAACGCCGAGAGAAGAGACGTGAAGTCGGATTAGATGTCTAAAATGGCGTGGAAGCAGCCTTCTTCCATCGAGCGAGGTTGAACTTATTCGAATAATACTAAATCAGCTGCGTAAATTCCTCTAGGGTCCTCCACCATGTTATATCGTCCATATTGGCCGACGTTTCGATGTTCGACTCGTTCATCGTCTTCAGGGCTTCAGAAGCCGGGAAAACACCAAATCTTTTATCACTAAATCTGCTGTTTTTCTAATTTCCACCCAATGGAGGGAAGTGGCTATTTTGAGTGGGTGTATGGATGTATAATGTTAATTGCTTCGTCGAGTAAGGGCTCTCACTCGATCTCTCAAAGGAGACTTGTGCCATAATATCTGGCGGATTCTTAGATGGACCCTACTTTTACGGAAATTTCCTAGAAGTTCCCTAAAACGACAAAGGTTAGCCTTGAAAAAGTATCATCTCCTGCGGCAATTTTCCCCACTTATAAACTTCCTGTTCCGTATTCGCTCCTTATCCCCTGTTCTGACTATGATTTAGCGTGCCCTAAGTGTACTCGTATGTGGAATTGATGTGCTGTCAGACTGTGCAGTTATCTATCGCCGGAGTCTTTCACAAGTTAACTTTTATTCATGTATCAGCCTGACCAGTCAATCAGCCACGGTTTAATTCCCTCCTCTCCTGCTTCCTGCTTGTCTGTATTGCTTTGTGTCAACTGATGAGCATCTGGCACAATACTCATATTTCGAATGTAATGCATACTACACTCATACGTTATTGGTGAACTTCATTGGTTCATTTGTGGAAGATGTAAATTTACTGATTTTTTCAAATTTCACTGTAAAACTGTAAAAAAATTATTTTGTAAAGATTTACTCCGCTTGTACTTATCAAACTATTCTTAGCGACCTTCGTTTATTTACCTGCTTGTTGCGACGCGTCTGTTTCAAGAATGTTGACGCAGAAATTTATGTGTAGTTTAATTAAAATGAGAACCAGGCTGATTTATATGCATTTTGAAAATTTAGGTTAGCTAAAGTCCTTAAGCATTGGTAAGTAAGGGTCCTAATTGTTCCCCCTTTCTTTGTCCGGAAGTCCCTGAAATTGATTTCCAGTCTGTGAGTGGTAGTCATGGCGAGAAGAATCGCATTGCCTCACAGTCAAGCTTAACTATGGAGATTCAAATAATTTATTTGACCCCTGCAGTATTATAAAACTTATCTCCGCTAATCTGTGGAAAGTTTTTATTTCGTCATTCAGTCGATTGAAGAAATGAATATTTCTCGTGAGGAGGAGTGTCATGCGCTGACGTTGCTGAGCTTGGACGTTATTTACTCTCCAAACATTTTCGTAAGAATTTATTCCCTCTTTTGTCGTTTTCTTATTAGTACGACGCGTTTTCAATCTCTAGCAGCTGCAACATGGAGGGATAGGCGGGAGTAGTCATTCGATAGAGACGTTGGTTGTCATATATTTAAATAACGCTTTCGAAATAGGGAAACCAAATTGATTCGTACCTCTGGCCGTGAGCAATTAAAAAGGTTTTTATAATGCAACAATTTCAGAGCGTAAAAATCATTCGCCTTGACTGGGACTCGAACCCAGATCCCTCAATATCCGGTCGAGTAAAGCACTCGACCGGATATTGAGGGATCTGGGTTCGAGTCCCAGTCAAGGCGAATGATTTTTACGCTCTGAAATTGTTGCATTATAATGCACATTAGCGGATGACTCCGTTAAAAGTTACTGTTGCGGCATCTCCCGCAGTTTCTTTGGAATTTAAAAAGGTTTTTACTCATATTCTTTTTATAGACCCTCAATTATGTCGTTGTTGTGCTGGAAAAAATCGCTCGATCATTATCTCTTTTTTCAGTTAAATATCAAATGAAATTGTAAAATTACGTGAATATATTTTAATGTGTGGAAGATAGCAAATATAAAGTAATTAAATGGTAAAGATGTTGGTGAAATGCATTGCTTAATTTATGCATCTCGATTAATGGGAAAAATCACCAGCGTCTATTTCTTATGTATATCTTTGAATCTTACGCAGGTTTTTTTGTTTGCAATACACTTCTTTGAAGACAATTTTAGCCAAGCAATATGTTGTTTTTCTAACATTTTAATTTTGATTTCTTAAAATCATCAATATAGAATAAAATATTATAACTAATCACAGAAAGTAAAAGGCTTAGAAAGATATTGTTCCTCTTCATTTAACCCGTCTCTATGTTAGCTAGCTTGTAGACCTTCATTAAGAAAATAATTAATGTTTATAATGAAGCTAATATTGTTCACTTCTTTATACTTTGAATACAACCGCGTTTTTACACCTAGGTGTCATCCGATGTGGATTTGGTCATGTCTAGCCGTTGAAAGGCCTTTTCTAAATAAAGGAGAGGCCAATAATGAGAGATAAGTTTTTAATTAAATGCGGAAGTTTGAATGCATAGCCGAGAACATACCCTATCATTGCATTTCCTTCTGAGCGGATGAAGCTAGGATTGGCTAAGTTTGAATATACATACTCATTGGGATTAGATGTTGATGTACGGTGGCTCGCTTATTATTTTACCACATATGCCTGTCTTCAAGAAGACATTATTTTCACCATCTTTTTCTTCTGGATTTTTCAAAAAGAGTGAGTGTCGAGAGTGGAATTTGGTTCAGTCCAAATAACTGTGCTTCTCTTTTTTTTGTCTACTCTGGATCGGCGGACATACCCCAATATTTCGAACGTTTCCTCCAAAATGGCCGAAGATGATACGCCCGTCCCACGCCTCGGGCCAGGAGATGAAATCTCCGTTGACTGCGAGTCTCTTGTTTCGCCGCTTGAGGTCGCTCTCACCACGTAATCATTCGCCTTGTTGACTCTTGGAAAAAATCCGCAAATAAAATTTTAGTGGTTGGCCAAACTGGCGCGTGGAATGTGTCGGACGAATGCGCTCTCTACCAGCCAATTCGCCGGCGAATATTTTTTTTTAGTCGCTTACGACGACTCCTGTGCTATGTGAGCGCTTAATGCGTTTCTAGGGAAAATTTTTGAGTACTCGAAGAAGCTTGCGTTTCTTCTTATTCTGTCCCATGTAAGTATCAGGTGCGAATCGACTTGCTGAAAAGGCTCACTCATTTTTCAATTCCCACGTTAATCGAGGATTACTCGATTGCAGAAATGTCTTCTGCCAAAGTAAGAATCTTCAAGGTCATTGAAGTATCTCAACTGAGATGAGTTTCATTGCCCTATGGCGCGCTATCGCTGATATATGGTGATGTAAGCGTCATCAAATCGACACAGCGCGCTTTTTATCGTATTCTTGTATTTTTTCGGAGGGTCGGCTTGGTAGCTTAGTGGGTAGAGCGCTGGACTACTGACCAGAGGGCCCTGTTTAGATTCGGAATGACTCCTCTGGGCACCCTCGGCTCTACCCAAAGAGTGCGATTTTTCTGGTACGAGGTCTTCTCGGGATATCACAGGTGGTCCTGGGGATTTGGTCCCCTTAGTCTTGAGCGCGATTTCTTACGCTGTAGGGTTTAGTGTTAGGTAAGCTCTGCCTCACCCATCTAACTAACCTTCGGGTTGAATACTGTGGTGGTGGATAATGTTTTACTGTCTCAGTACAAGTAGGTGCAAAATATTGTTCCTCATCAAGATTAATGCTCTTTGCAGCGATTGGACTGCGCTACAGTAGGGTGAGGTAAAAGTTTAGGCTACCAGATTTTTGTCGGGAAAGTAATTTCTTGAATGGCGCATCACGGAATTGAGTCCGCGATCCCTCAAGTCCCGTAATTCGGGACTCCTGAAGTTCAGGAAATGAAAGGTGTAGAGTGGATTAATATGTTGGAGGTCATCAAGTTCGTATGGACTGTTGTAAGGTGGCATTGTGTTGAATATTGTGTAATGGTATATCAAGTTCATCTTTATCATTCACTTCGGCGGCCCACTAAGCAGTGTATGAGACAAGTATGTCGGCCGCCTTTATTTTCAAACAGCGTAGTTGAAGAAATTCTAAATGCAAGGAATGAGATTAAAAATTAGGTCACTCCTACTTTTACGCGCCCTAATGCTAGCTCGTAGGTTCACTTCAACACTGGAATTCGATTTTTTAAGTCCTTGAGGTCCAAAACTTTAAAAAATACTAATTGTTGCACATCCTTCGTGCGTTTGTTCATGTTATTCTTGTGTGCGATAGGTGAAGTATGTACGCTCTCCTGTCTTTCCACGATTGGTCTTCATGCTAGTAAGCTGGTTATGATAATATGATTAGTAGTAAATTATGCGTTAATATACTTGAATTATAAATGAACGTTTTGAAATTGATAAATTATTTTCATGATTTTTGTTAATTTTTCCCGTTGACCATAGGAATGCAATTTTGAGAAATACATTGAATCTCCTCCAATATTTTAGCGTGAAAATTTCAGCAAAAATTATGTATTGAAAAATATCGTATTTTTGCAAGTCTCCGGAAATTCCTGAGGATTTCAAAATTTACAAATATGAAAATGGAATATTGAATAAAACGTGGAACGAGAAGCCCACGGAGTTTTCCTCACCAGATCGGATAACGAATGTAAGCGCCAGGAGGTGGATGAGAAAAGATCGATGATTTGAAGGACTTCTTTTCCCTCCAGCATAAGTACTAGTGACGAACTGAAGGCTTGTAAAAAAATCCACTCTACAAAATACCTCCTCTCCTCTACGTGTGTACTCAAGGAGTCCATTATTTGCTTCGATCTCCTCCCATCCCAACTCTCGATTCCAGTCCCTAACTTGATTTTCCGCGCTCTCCTTCCCATTCCAGTGGTGCTGTCACGCGTTGCCCTACACCGTTTTGGTGCCTTTCAGGAAGTGCGTGTAGGTGTTCCGAGTTTCGAATACCCCTTCATTCGGGAGCTTTTGTGTCCGCCATTGGCCCTCGCGCGTCGCAGTGGAGGAGGCGCGGGGTGGAAGCGCACGGCGCCCGAATTCCATCGTGCTCGCCCCGCCCACCCCCATGCGACGACCCCTGGGAAACTGGATCTTTATTCTCGGCGCACCCTTTCTTCGCACCATGTAACGTTGCCCCAACTCAGTGGCGCGGGGAGCGGATAAATAGCGCACTCAACCTAAAAACGTATTTGCCGTGCTCAAAGCAGCTGGATGCCGTCGAATCAAAGCTGAGTTTCCATAGTCACGGGAAGCGAAGTTAATTCGTGTATTGAAATCATGAAGTGAATTTATTGTTTTGGGTGCCATCCATTTCTTGAGTTCTTAAAAAAAGCCTAGCTTGAGTTAAAGACTGCCACCAACAATAAAGTTAAATAATTTCAGTTGTCAACTTGAATTCTAGAAAATTCAGGAAAACTCGTTACCCCGGAGCACTTGTAACCCCTCTTAAGGTAATCGCAGTGCATAAAAAGGAGGCTCGCGATGTATTCTCATTCTTCAACTCTCTGCTGTTCTTTCGGAAGTAACAACGGTATCATCATCGAAATGTCTTATCTTCTTCTCTCTAAAAAGCGTCGCGAACTTTGTTTTTTATGTATTGTTTAATGTAACCATCCGGTTGAGACACTTTAGTTGAAATTAGACATTAGTGGGGAAAAAAAGGGAATAGGATGTCAGTGATAGCCTTTTGTTCCCTCGGTTGAGTTTGTTTATTTACCAGTGGGTTTGATTCCCATACCAGTTGCCATCCTCGATATATTTTCGGAAATGGTGAATCACTGATTTTTTCACATGCTCCATTGACACTAAAAACATAACTTCCTTGTTTTTGCGGTAAAACGTGCGGATACCGACTTACAAATTCCAACGAATTGTTGCAATTTGAGCGACATTACGTAATCGTGTCAGCTGAGTGTTTTTGTTTTTTTTCGCCTGTCTTCACAGTTATGTAGCACAAAATAGTTAGTTTAACTAGGACAAAGATTGATAATGTGAGGCAAACATTTCACCTGAACGAAGGGAGACTGAGCGAGACTACATTGATGTCCTTCAGCATCCGCACATTATGGGTTAATTGTTGGCTGGATCGTATTTCATATTTGTTACCTTCCCCACCAAAACTAAGTCAAAATATGGTTTCAAACATCATCAATCTCCGCCCCAGGCAAATATCCGCGAAACATAACAATAACTTCTTTGCTCTGAGTAACGCTTGCGATTCAGTATTGATATCCGCAAAGGCGTGCGTCGAAGTATAAACATTGTTGGGTAAACAGAACCGAAATATTTTATATCGATGTGGTTTGGAGTTATTGAGTATAGAGCCTCGGGACGCCATTTAAGTGACTCGAGGGAGGCCGAGTGAGCTACTTGAGCGGGGACACAGAGAAGAGAGAGAAAAAATTATTATTGTAAGAAGAATGATTCTCATAGTCCAAAAATGGTGTCTTCCTTCCATAGTATTCAATCCTGTCATGCTTCGGAAATATCGGTACATTAAACTGGAGTTATTATTTTAACCGTGGAGTATGTGCCTACAAAATATGTTGTGGATTCGATGCCATGGAGAGGTCAAATTGAAATTTGGCTTTTTGATTCTAAATAGCGCGAGTTGTAAGATGTACCTGGATAGAAGGTTTCGGTCCTGGCTTCAGTCTCACGTGGTGACTCTTGAACATCATGTCTCCCCGGCTATTTTGGGATCCGGATTAAATTTTAGTGGGGTCGCATGGGGAAAACACACCCACGCGCTCGCTCCCAACATGCGATTTCACACGGAATGGAGAGAATGCCTTTCCTTGCTCTACCAACCGTAGAGATGGTAATCTTAGCTTTCCGGTACGTTTTTAAGTGTTACCGAACGCTTAGTATGTATGTATGTCTGTCTTTCGCTGGTCGAGAGTGAGATTATCTGGCGCAATCGGCCCCCTTTCGAGACAAATGAGAGAACGGAGATAAAAAATATAAAAGGGGATCGGATTGGTGCGGTGGCCAGTGTGCGATCTGCCTATTCTAAGGTCCCGATTTCAATTCCTGACGGTGTCCTCTTTTCAAGCTTTGAGTTCTGAACCCTAATAAGGCGGTGCGTGGAGAATAATTCAAGTGGGGTGCACGTGGGGTTTTGGTTAACCAGGCGTCCTTCGATGTGAGCAGACAAATGCCAACACCGGTTTTCTCTCCTTTCCTCTTGTTCTTGCCGACCTCATATGACTCATCCCTAATGGTGTCGAAAAGCGGCCACTCACTGAGATCGATTATTTAACAAGTTCTGGCCGCAGCGGGGTATATTTTCAGAAAATTTCTTCTCGCTTGAATGTAAATGGAACACACTTTTCCAATCGACTTTTAATTTAGCTAGACCATCGTTTCCTTGTGTCGCGGGATCAAACGTCTTAACCCGGGTCGCGCGGAATAAAAGTGGTGTGGCAGAGAAAGTTTCTTATATCAATTATAGAGTCGAGATTTTCAACCAAATGGCGCTGGATGCCATCGAACATTTTCGCTGGTTGCCGGTTTCTATTGCATCGGTTAACACTGTTTGCTTCTTAATTTCCAAAAGTTTACGATGAAATCGAAAGATTGGCAAACTCCAGGATGGGTAGCCACCAGGTGAAGCTCTCGAAGATAGTGGAAAAACGAAAGCGTCAAATCTGGGTCTTGCGAGTGAAACATTTATTTGCCCCGCCCTCCTCAAAAATTCGTTGGTGGGCGCTTTTCGAGGGTGGCACCTGTAAATGACGTGGCACGGTTGCAGTGTTGCAGTGCGCATTAAAGTAATGCGTTCTTAAATGGGTAACGATGAGCACCGAGCGTGATTAATGCGGGCGCGAGCCTTTCCAGGTGGGCCAATGAAATGGATTATTCAGCATTCGCGGGACGGGGGAGGGTGGGGATTGGTGCGTGGTGGGATCCGTGTGCGGCCCGTCAATATCCCGGCGGTCGGGCTTTGCGATGGGTGCGCAACCAAACGGAGGAGCCGCCCCCCTCCTCCCCCGGCGTTCTATCCCCCGCGACGCCGAGGGTGGCGGTGGATAGAGGGCGGGGGAGAGAGGGGGAAGGCGTGGGTTGGGGCGTCGAGTGGCTTTGGAGCACCGCTTCGGCTCTCCACGCCCTCGATCGTGTCGCCGCTGCCTCCCTGCCCGTCTCTCACGCACGCTCCGGTCGCATTTTCGTGGACGTGCAGTGAGGCCGGCGCCGCGGAGCGGGTGGGCGCCCCCGTGGGTAGGCGCCACGTGAGGGTTGCAAGACCCCGGGGCGCAGGGGGGGAGGACTTTGCGGAGGGGGCGTATTTTCTAAGACGAACGGAATCAATAATCGGTGTAGTGTGGAGGCAGGGTGTGTGTGTGTGGGGGGGAGGAGGTCGGTGGGAGAGTTGTCGTCTTTGGCGCCCATGATGGGGCAGAGTGAGATGGCTGCAGCGGGCGACTCCACCATCCCCTCTCCCTCCTCAATCCTCCCGCCCATCCACGTCCCCCTTCCCCTCTGGGGGGCGGGAGCTCTCCACGCCGCCGACACCGCGGTGGTTTTAGCCTCACTCCCTTTCCGGCAAAACTTGGGCCCTTCTCTCTCTCTGTCTCTCTCCACATCGCCAACCCTTCCCTCTCCGCTCGCACCACGGCGGTGTAACTTGGGTCTTCCCCCTTCCCGACCTCCTCCATTCCCCCCTCCTACCTTCTCACGTCCTACGGAGAGCAGTACCCTCGGTTGGCAGGTGGGGAGGCGGGCGGGTCGAGGGAAGATCCCTATCCGGAAGCTGCTGTGCCCTCTTCCTCTCGAGCCCTTCCTCTCTCTTTCTCTTTCCCCGTGTCCTATATCGACCGTTTCGTTGCCTAGTCCTTCGTCCTTTAGGCCGTCATCATCATCCGGATGAGTTCATTATTGCCGGAGTGGTTTTCGTTGGGCGGACGTGGTTTTTTAAATTTTTTTGGCTCCCTCTCCTGCAATGCACTTACGGGTGTGCGTCAGAGATCAATAGCAGAACTGCGTTGCCAGTCCTCGGATAAAAGATGAAAACGTTTCGAGGCTGGAAAGGGAATCCACGGTGGGAATGTAAGTACCGCACATACAAACGTCGGGGGCGACTGAGGGTATTCGTGAAAGCCACCCAGAGACAGCCGCTGGTATGTGGTTTTACGCCTTTATTCTGTAGCCTTGTTGTATATGCGTATTATTTCTACAAAAAATACATATTTTTGAGTAATGCATTTTCATATTCTTTAAATAGCCATAGGAATAATGCATATTCATACGATCGGGTATCCGGTCGTCCCTATGATTCTTATCGATGCTGTCGTTTTGAAATTCTTCAGCGATCAGTGACAAAGTATAACGATGCCCCCAGCAATTCTCAGCAGTGTTAAATTCCCCGCTGCCATTTAGTCAAAAGATAATAGTTCAAGGGGTGCTGACATCTCCTGCTGCGATCTGTAGCATGTCACTCTTGGGATTTTGGGAAAAAATGAAAGCAGTCGTTCTCCCTCCCGAGATTAAATATTCAGGAAATAATGCTAGCTATATTGATTGTCAAGAAGTCTCTTTGCCAGGATAATGAAAGGCTTGCTAAATGTTCATCTTTAAGACATTTATGTAGTATACTAATTGGCTCCCTGTTTTGTTAACTATCACTCTCGAATGGGTTACTTTTTTCCCTGGCACTAAGATCATTATTGGATTATAATGCCGAGTTTAGACTTATATTTTCCTGTGATTACGACACACTGATGTGCAGTGTGTGAATAGATACAACTGGAAACGAATTTCACTCGGTTCCTTTTCTTTCCAAGACAAATTATGACGATTCGTGGTTGTTCGCGTGTTTGGTGAGCCACGTGTATTGCACGAACGAAATGGTCGGGTAGTCGACCATGCTTAAATTTCGCTAAGACGTGATTATTATTAGTATCGATTTTCTCAGGCATTTCGGTATAAGTGACGTATTATCCTCCGCATTGGCTTGCTATGGCGTGAGCTCGAGCAAACCTTCATTATTGGAGTTTCCCGTGGCAAACTTCCTTTGCAGCATTGATATTTTAATATTGGAAATAAATTTCACTCCCGTTAACGTAAGGAGAGGGGGATGTACCGTCGAATTGAAAACTATCCATCTGCCGGATGAAACCGCTCCCAGATTGGGGCAGGTCAGGGAAGCTCTAGGAATAGTTTGAATTGGAAGAGAAAACCTCCGTAAGCCCTGTTCACTCGCGTTGCAAAAAGAAGCCATTATGCAATTCGGTGTGTGGGATATGGTCAGACAAAATTATAAATCCGTAGAGTTCAAGAAAGTTTCTCTGAATAATGTTTCGAAATCGTTATGCAGGGCGTTAATACAAATAATGCTGTGAAAGCTATTCTCATTTTGTGCTATTACCTTGTTTTTGGTGGTTATTAATGTAATTTTCAAGTTCGATGCTTTCCTCCGTCAAAGTTCGTGTTTTAGTAGTTCGAGCTTTTGTTCCTTGTCGCGATGTGCTATTGATATATGCGCACAATTAAAATGTAAAAGTCGGAGCCTTTGGGTCCTGCTCCGTTGAGTATTTTCCTGTGGCCTTGTTATTCTTGCGCTATCCTATTCTTCCATTTGTGGAAATGACATCCAAAGCTCTCAAGCCGTGGTTTCTCCCCGAATCGCCGATGTCCCTCTGACTCCCTCAAGCGTCGTAGTTTCACTCCCATACCCCTCCAGAACTCTCCCGTCTATAAAATTCCCCCTCTTCCCGATCTCCTGACCACCCTGCCCAAGAGAATGGTGCCACCTTTCTCCATTTTTAATAACGAAATTGACCGTCCCTGGCTCTTTTCCCGACATGCTCCCCCACCCTGCACGCGTTTGGACTCTCTGCTCCACATTCCTAAACCTCCTTCTCTTTCTTCCCCAGCAGCCCTGGTCTCTTCATAATCAATCTCCTCCCCCATCCGCTGAGTTCTTTAAGACGATTCCCCTCGTATTCCTGCCCCCCCCCCAATTGCTAGTGCAGCACATCTAACCGTAGTATTTTTGATTCATTAATTATTATTGTCCGTGACTCTTGACTTTTAATTTCATGGCGCTTTGAAGGTATTGAAAGTTATATAGTATTCTTTCATTCCATTTTTACGTAATTATTATTAGTTTGACATTAAATTTACTTCTTTTTGTAAATGATCCCTCTGTAATTTTTAATGGGAAACTATGTCTTCCGTTTTATGATTTAGAAATTCCGACTTCCGGTTGCGCTTGGCCCAGTAGTCTTGCTCGGTCATTTCCCAAGTAGGTGGTTGTCAGCGGTGACCTTAGCGTTGAATTTCTTATGAATAATATTTCATAAATAATTCAATATTTTTTTATTTTGTTTTCCCGCATGTGTAAGATTCTTCGGTATTATTTTTTGTAATCATTCAGTGCATTTGGTGGTAAGCATCTTTTCATTCATTTTTTTCGCATACTCTCTGGACCATTAATAAAGTTAACAAAATGTTTGGTTCCGTCTCCGTTCTGACATGCATAGTAATCCCTGCCCGTCTAATTGACTGAGTTTTATACATACAGGATACGAATTTATTTCAGGTAGCTAATTCTAGGGCATTTGTGTAGTTATTTAATTATTGTTAGTAGAATATCAATGTATAATTATCTATCCCGACAGCAATTTAATCGCAATCCAAGGTTGATTTGAAAAGAGGCGGGATACTCTCACCTCGTGCGAAATCCGACGGCGTATGAAAGTCACGGGTACAGAGTGGGCGTCGATTCCTTTCTAAATTTCGCTTGCTGTGTCCCGGGACGATCTGGTCCGCGAAAAATAATTGAACTTGGAGGAATTTCCAAGTGTCCAAAGTTACTGTAAATTGAACCTGGGCCCAGTAGCCGACGCTCTAATAAAGCTGGGCGTACCGTGCCCTACGTTCGCGGGAAAGAAGTTCATTGAATTATTAAATCTACTCAAATAATTGTCCACGTCTTGTTTGGCGGATGAATATCACGTTCATACGTCTTCGCGGAGTTGGTGTCCTGATTTTAGCCAGAATATTTGATTAGGGGACAGTTTCAGCCTTCAGGGAACCTTGTAATCAGTATTTTTTGGTGACATAATAAGTACTTTAATTTTTAGACCTATTTTTCGCCATTCCAGCTGGTTAAAAATCGGTTACTTTGGTAACCATGGTAGTAATGCATTAAATTTTTGTGGTTCCTCAGGAGCAGTCGCTGGAATCAAAATGGAGAACTTCCAAACTCTGGACCCTCGCAAACAGGAGCTGCTGGAGGCGAGATTCCTGGGCGGTAGGGTGAGTATCTGAAATAATGTTTTCTCAGTCTTATCTCTGGTAGTGTTCATCTTTTCCTAAAAAAAATCAGTGTTCACATACTTAATCCGGAGTAAACGCCTATCACATTCTGCATGGTGAATCGCTGATGTCACATCAGCACGTGAGTATGTAATCCAATAATCCAATATTTGGTGTCCTGAAGGACCTTGTGGTTACGAATATTCAAGTCGATCACTGCCTACTCATAGTTTCCATAGTAAATTATAGTGTATTTTATATATGAGAAAGACAGCATCTGTGTTCTTCTCTATCACAGCGTTGACTTTAGTAACTTGATGATCATTGAGTGACGTTCGCCGTGTTTAATACTTACATTTTGAAGCCATCTCCTGTTAAGTTTGTTGTAAGCCGAAGGCACATTGACTGTAAATTAATGGAGTATTCATCATCGAATCGGAGTGAACTAGTTATACGTTTAAGTAACCAACGCGTCCTGATCACATTTGAGGATAATGCTGAAAACGGTGGAGGGATCGACGAAATACAGTCTTGTGTGAGACCGAAGCTAAATAAATCCATGCACGTGTCATGTTATTGTATTTTTTGTAAAAATGCGTGCCTTATTTTGGATGCAATCCGTTTTTAGGCACAGGATTGACTTCATTCGGTAAAGTAAGTTAGGAAATCGATTTTTTTCTGCTTTTCTTGTCTGTTTTGGACCATACAAATATCCACAAGCATTTAACTTTGGCAGTTGATCCTTAGCCAACAGCCACCCATGTTTCTTCAAGAGTTAGCTTTCGGGTGAAGGGACATTTTTACGCACATATTTTACGTTTTGTCGATCTCGTGTCGTTCATTTATATTTACATATTCAATTGATAACTCGTTGCAGGATTCTTATTGACATGAACGTGATGTAATTCGATTTCCTGTCTCCAACAAGATCTCGTTACGGCAGATTTGTTTTGATCTCTCTATGATGCAATGTAGGTAATCTGTACTATCGGGAGGAAGGTATAATGTCGTGTAAACTATTTCAAAATACTCTTAGGTCCAGTTACTCTGTTGTAATGTTTTCCGTTGCATTTTTCCAGCACTGACGAGTTGTATGAACGTAACGTTACGGTTAGCAGAATCTCGGTGGGTATTTAAGGCGCGAGTTTTTCTCTGCGACACCTTGTGTAGAAGAAATGCCCATTTGATCGTTTTAAATATCTTGCAATTTTTTTTATTTCTTGCAAATACATCTTGGTCGTCTCGAAGCATTCATTTAAATCATTTGAAATGGGATGTATTTACTGTGGTGCCAAACGTTAAATTTTCTATTCACACAAGTGTATTTTTTGCGGTCCTTGCGTCGGTAAATGCAAAATATTACAATGCAGTTAAGTCTTTCGTAGCACGTGGGTTCCATTATGGTGAATTCATTACCTGAAGTTTTGAATATAAAGCTTGCAGAGTAATTTATTGGTTAAGAGTTATTTGGGTTTGGTTGTGATTTGTTTAATGTGTTTGCTAATATTATGTGATATGGCCGGTACGAATCATGATAATGAAAAATGACATTAGTAATTATTTCATTGGTTCAGCCCGTTTTGAATGCCTGAGAAAGGGCGAGTGTGGCCTTGGAAGAAAAATCTTCCGACATCTCCCAAATTCTGTGGAACGCTTTGAATTTACAATCGTCCAGTTTTTCCGAAAGGGTTGGTTTGATTCCCGAGTTAATCGATTAGTAATGACCTGCAGTGACTTTGGATATCTGAGTGTGAGTAATGGATTTCTTGGCCCTTGATGACATTTTCCAATGTTTGTTTCCCCCAGGCCAAGTGACTCCTCCACTCCTGGGACCGGTCAAATTTAAATTTACCTTTTTTCCCTTGACGTTCTCTCTCGCTTTTCTTCGAGTGCTCCGAGTGGCTCAAATGAAGAATAACTGTGACCCATCTCTATTACGGATGGCTTTCTTCCTCCCCCCTCTATCCCTCTAGTCTTCTCATTTATCATGGCGAATTCACCGTACAAGGCAAGTTCCATTCACCGTTCCATCGCTCCTGCCTCCCCATTTTCCGGTTGTTTCCGCGCTTCTCGTACCGCGAACTCGCGAATCCTCGGCGGGCACTCCCCCCTCACTCCCCGTCCTCCTCATCCTTCGCTTTCCGTTTCGCTTTCAGCCTCTCTTCCTCGTCTCCCCCCCACCTCGTTTCCCATTACCCACCTCCCCCCTTTCCTCGGCCCGTCGCTTCTTTACCATCTCTCTCTCTCTCCCCCGTTTCCGATTTGCCATTCGCGGCGTCTGTCCTGGCTCATGCCTGAGACTGGCTCTTTTGCGGCTCATGCCAACGGAATGTTTCCCCTCCGACCCCCTCTTTTCATTTCTATCCCAACTGGTTGAGGCCACAGCCACGATCGAATCGAGAACGCGATCCTGGTCGCTTCGCATACACGTTTTTTCCATGCTCTCCCGAGATAGACGTGGGCAAAAAAGTTCAAGCCCTTCTCTCCCTCCCATCCTTCCCCAGTCATCCCCTCGGCAGCCCCAAGTGGCTCATGACTTGGGTTTTACGGCGCTATTGATGGAGATTGAATTGGGGGCGAGGAAATCTTTCGTTAGAGAGACGATCGGTGTCGGAATGCGCGGGTGTTAGTTCTCGGTGCAAGAATTTCCCCTGGGCACTTTAACGATTTCATTCGTCGGGAACATAGATCATGTGGTTGTCCCTCGGCTATAACTTCCCGACTGGTCGGAGGTGGGCAGTGCGTCAACCTTGAGGCTTTTGTTTGCGGCCTGGCCCTCGACATTGCGTGTCGAATGAAGACGTGTGCGCGTGTTCCCCGGCCGCCTCTGCCCTCCGGCGCGGCTATGCCGTCGCTCGGAACGACCCGAGGGCGGTCAGTGCATGTTGTAATTCCACTCCGGGGTCGGTGGGTGATGTGCTCTTTCAGGTGATGTGATGGAGCACGAGAATTTGCCCCACAGATCTGAAAATTCGCGGACGAAATCTGGAATTCCCGAAAGAGTTATCCGGATGTGTTTCATTCTTGTGAGTGGCGTCTCTTTCTCGCCTTCTCCATTAAGTAAACACTCCACAATGTTTATCCCCAACAAAGTTGCCAACCAACAAAATGAGAGCGTAATGTGTAAACTTGTGGGTGCTGCACAGGGACCGCCGGACTCCTACTGCTCCTCGAGTAGCTGCCCCCAGTGTCCGGTGAGCAGGTGCGGGGGCGGAAGTGGAGGCGGTTTGGGCAGTAGGGGCGGTGGGAGCGGGGGTCCGGTACCGTCTTCGGCCGCCGCCATCGATTGGACGGCGATCGGGGGAAGTAATCGGGAAGCGCATAAGGTACACACGCACAAGAGGCCACACCTGCCGGCCGCGGCCAGAGTTCCCATCCCCCTCTCGGACCCCCCCGCCTCAGTAGCGCCGGACGCCGGCGGATCCCGTGCTCTCGCGCCCCCCACCCTCATTTCTCTCTCTCTCTCTCTGTATCTCTCTCTCTCGCTCGCTCGCATTGCTATCGCATTTAGTGCATACCTCCGCCTTCCGTTGATGGTGACCTCTCTGACTCCTCCTCCTCCCCCCACGCCCCTCAAGGATGATGATCTCCCCGCCCCCACCCCGACCTCCCGCCCTCCTCGAACAGGCCCTGATACACGGTGTCCGAGTCGGATCCTCGCGGTCGTCGACCTCTTTTCCACGATCGAATCATCGAGGAATTCTCCGCCGAACCGGTCGCGGCGGCGGCCGGTGTCGCGGCTGTGGACGGCGATGACCGTCGCCGGTCGCCAAAGCGAATGGATGATCGCCGCACCCGTGTATCGTGGCCTCCGTTCATCCCACGCGCGTCAAATTCTCCATCCCCCCACCTCCCCATCCTCCTCTCCCCTTTCACTTGCCTGGCCAATTAAGGTTTCTTTTCGCTTTCCGGCCCTGGTGGCGCGTTTGGTTCTTTGGTAGGTTGTCGACTAGTTCTTACATGCTGACACATTATTTATTGTTTTGAGAATGGCAAGAATCGATCATGTTTGCATGCAAAATTTTTTTGTTATTTACTTGATGGCGATGTTAGTTTATGCTGCGTTATTCTTGTTACGATTTCAAGTTTCGCATGCCGAAAATATCTTGTCTTAGAAGTAATGATGCTTTTGGGAACCATTTTTAAGCGGCTTCTGGAAGTGTGTATTTGTCTCTGGAGCAAAAACATGGCTGTTGCTAATGCTTGTGGCAAGCGTCCATGGTCCAGGAATGAGCGCGTCGATGCAAGGACGGTATGCGATGGTGCAATCGAAGGGGACGCGGTTTAATTTCCCTTGTTCAAGTCCGGGAGTTCAGTGTTAGAAAATGCTTCTCTTTGAAAACTTTTTTCAGAGCGTGGTGTGTCGCTGCGGAAAGACGAGTGCGTTAATCTGATCTGTGGCCTGATCTCCCCCCTCGATTGCACTCTGCGCCCCACGCCTCTTCCTAATATGTAATCAGTTCCTCACGGCCCCTAAGGCAGGGGGAAAGCAGTCGGAAATATAAAAAAAAAACTTCCGTGAAATTTAGTCCACGCCTTATTCGCCAAATAACTCACGTTGGCATGCGATTTTTTTCATGCTTGCTTCAGATCGACTGTACGTTTTATCTTAACTGTTAATTTGACGAATTCGTCCAAAAGAGAGACAAGCACCTTTGTGGTTAGTTGAAATGGCACTTGTTAAAAACAGTGAAAAACTGGATTTGGATGGTTCTATGGTTGATACTCTAAACACTGGGGTAGAGTACCTTGTATTAAAGGGAAATAATATTTTGGGTCTGCGCAATTATTTTTAAATTAGGCTCGTACTGTTATATGGTATCAGTTGCAGGGTTAAAAAAATGAGATTCAAGTGATTACGTATTCGTATGATTTCCCACTGGAAAACACCAGTGAATTAAGGTTGCTTGCGTAAATAATGAAACGTATTTCAATTAAATTAATTTTGTAGGTGTAATGAAGTTAGAGAACATATTGTATTAGTGAGACCTATAATGAATAATGGTTAAGATCGTAACAAGCGGATTCATAGATTGTACGTGTTATCATATGAACTAAAAAGATAAACAATGGGTTTGCCCTTTGTTCATGAATCGACAATGAAAAGGTCACCTTCTCTCCCAGGCTTCGGGGTGTTACTTTATTTTAGGCCATGCGGTTGATTGTCCTATAATGGTGGTTGAGAAGAAGTTATTTGGGGTCGAGATGTTTCATTTCATATTTCAAGCCTTGCAATGCGTAACGCTTCAAGTCATTCAGAGATGAAATGCAGTGCCATTGGTGCTGGGGATTCAAAACGCTTAAAAAAACATCGTCCGTATTATGTAACAATAACTCTGAGGACGTATTCCCTAGATCCAGAAAACAAATAGAATCACTCTCGATAATCAAGGTCACTCGGAACGCCATTGTGACTCTCTTAAGTCTCTTTGAAATGCGACAGTGAGATTGTCTTCCAATTCTAAGAGTATGGGTGTACCGAGAGAGATTTTCCTTAACAACCCTTCTTCCTTGGATGAGAGAACAATTCATATTACTCTGATATCCTGTCCTGGCCCTTTAGATTGAGCGAAGTGCGAAAAAAAACCAACTGCCCTTACCGCTGAGCTAGTGAATAATATTCTATGATGTACGTCGAATTTAGGAGTCCAATGTTTTGATGGGACTCTCGTAAAGATTCGGAAAGGTTTTTCGGGATCTACTGTATCGTTGGTTCTGATGTCTGGTAATTGGATATTGGTGGAGGGCGCGTTCATCCCGAAGAATTTAGGGAGTAAGGCGTTTACTATCACCTGAGGCTGACTTTGTGAAGCTTGACCTGATTATTTCTAATATGTATACACACACATTCAAACACGAAAACCCGCCACATGACGAGCACACATTTATTTACGTGGATACAGATATAAGGAACGGGTTAGGAACACACATAGAAGACAAACACGGGAAGGGTGGGGAAGGTGGAATCGTACAGATCACAAGCGTAAAAAAGTTTCCTTGACCAAGGGGACCCATTCCTGTGTTTGTCTTTTATATATGTTCGTATCCCTTTCCATGTTATCTGACGAGACTTTGTTATTAATCTTCAATCAGCCCACATTGTCATCGATTCTCAGCCCATTCTTCAGGCTCGTATTTTCACCATTAAAATTTCCCTAGGAGTTGACAATCTTGCTTACATTAGCTTGAAGTTCGTTGGCAATTCCGATAAAAAAACTTTCCTAGAGTGAAACTTGTCTTCGCCCTGGGTGATGTTCTGCCAGCACGACTCAACTGTCGACTTTTACAGAACCAATAAGATGCTAATGTCAGGGATTAATTTTGTGTTTACATGATAAATGAGAGGAGTTTTTTCCTTCATATTGATCTCCGAGGGGTAGTTTTCCAACGAAAAAATGGCTACGATTTTTTTGAGATTTCTTCTGTTATCCGAGTTTGTGTCGTAGGGTATTTCGAAATTAAGTGCATATGAGCATAACTATTTGGCCACAAATAGGGAGTTCGAAGTGAGGTCTATGGCAGTGTTTGTGGACTGTGACAATGGGCCAGGCCAGCCCGAGAAAACCCTTCGGTTAATGGTTAATTCCATTTATCTTGTCATGTTCTATTCAGATTTCTTACGCGACGTCTGTCGTTATTTTATCCAAACGAATGCTCTTTTTCGTTATGTCGCCACGAATTGTGCGCGAAGCGCACCCCATCCGTTAGATGACGGAAAAATTAGTGAACGCCGATGTGAAGTGCGTCTTTTAATTGGTTGTTGAGATGTTTTTTTCACCCGATGTCGTCGTGTTGAGGGTTTGGCTCTGTATCGCCTTGCGCAATGGATGTAGGGGCGTGTCGGAAATTTGGAATGAATGCGTGACGTAATAAGAGAAAGATCTCCGAAATTACCGAGTCCGGAAGTTCAACATCATCCCGGTTGATCGATTCTTCTTGATCTTCTCCGATAGGTACGGAGGAAATGTGAAGTAGCAACGCGGCTTGCGGTGAAAATTCGAATTACTCGGCTGAATCAGAACTCACGTTGATAAAATACGTATTCAAGTTAGGAAGTCACTCTCTTTAACACAAACTGTAAGCATTTCCAGCCAAAGTAAATTTCATTCGCTAATGTTGAAGAAGTGAGTTGGCCAAGAGGCCAGATGTTCATTTATCACTTGTCCAGTAGCAGAAGTGTTTTTTTTTTACATTCAGGTATGATACAGGCGTCATAAAACTCACCATGCCTCTCCTTTTTGTTGGTTAAATTTTTTGTGCGATGTTGTTCGCGTTGAGAAATTAGTTTCAACCAGCCTACCATCATTGTGGGTAGGAAAATATTACACCCTGGGATTCCATTGTTTTATGAAGGTCGCGGAATGATGTTACACATGAAAATATTCGGTGGTGTTCATTTCTTGGTAGCATATGGATATTTCCTTGTAAGGAGCTGTCCATTCGTGTCATCACGGTCGAAAGGATGGCCGGGCTCGGAATCGTGACACGAGGGTTGTTTACATGAAGTGTTGCGTCACACGGACATCGCCCGTATTGTGTAAAATAAAAACGAAAAATGCCAATGAAATAAATATCTCTCATACTCCTGCGCCTGGAAGGACAGATATTTCGTCGTCCGTACAATTGACAGTATTGATTTTTCGGCACTCGGACCAAAAGACCTGCGGGGGAAAAAAAGAGAGCTGGAGGAGAGGGGAGTGGAAATCGGCGGACGGCGGTGTGACGCGGGAGGAGGAGGCAGGTGTTGGGAAAGATAAAAACGTGGAACTTGATATGCGTGTAGGATAATCACATCGCATAAATTCGTACGTTTTGAAATGTCATCTTCTCGAAGGTAAGTTGTGCAGACGGTAGCAAGCAGTTCTACTAAACGATTCGCGTCCAGATAAAGGAAAACATTCATTTTACTCCAGTTATGCTTAAAAATTTGCTGTTCGCCTAGCCGGGCAACTCCCTTCCATCTTCGCCGTCCCGCTATTAGTTTCTTGATAGGGAAAAAATGACGGATGTCGTTCTGTGTTTGTTTATATATCTATAGTCATCGTATGCCGACCCGATCGTGACGCATCACCTGTAGCTCCCGGCGTCCGGTGTGCCGATTGTCTCATTGCTTGGACATATTACATCATTTACCTTCGGAGGCAGATATTTCATCCGTTCTGTCGGGTTAAAGGATTCATAGGCACGCGAAAGTAGTCGAGTGAGACATGACGTCTCCCCCAGTGGTCCATTTATTAATTAAAAGGAAATGCACCACCTTGAATGTATTCAGCAACTTCGGAGCTAGATATTATCTTTTATATGTCCGTTAGGGAAAACATGGGCTCGCGAAAGCGGTCGAATGAGATCTGTTGTCCCATCAGCAGTTCATTTAACAATTAAAAGGGAATACATTGCCGTGAATAAGTGACGGGAACATGGTTAAGAGGTGCTTCGTGGTCTTCATTTTTTTTTGTTGTCCATTCTAAAGTGTTCATGGTATACGTTATCTGACGTGACATAATCAGGGGTGTTGAAGAATGTAACGAGAATTGCGGTGGCGTGCTCAAAACTTATAGATTGGGCACGATCATAGTTCCCGACACCCACAGACAAAAACGTACCTTGGCTGTTTCACAAGGCGAGCGAATTTAACGTGTACACACTCCAACGCTGAATAGTTGCCACCACCCTTGTCCATCCCCCCATTTCTGGAATCTAGCACTTTCGAGGGGCGTGGTTCGGAATCCTCATTAAATAATTGACGCATTTTTTCCACCGGGCCCGTAAGTAGCATAATAAAAAATGGGTCATGCAAATCCCGCCTGTTTGCGCATGTTCTTGCTTATGTTCTTGAATAGTTTACGCCATGTGTCAACTAGCTCCGTGCGCGGCGGAATCAGGTGCGCCTCTTGTTAAATGGCCATCCTCGCACTACTCTGCTCGGGGAGCTCTCAGACAACGGAGCCCAATTTGGAGGCTGCTCAAGTGTTCAGGTTATATTATGCAGAAATTCGAGCTCATTACATATTTACTTGACCGTTTAATATGTTAATATTTCAGGGCGCTGTGTGAATGAATGCTTGCCCCAACTCGTACCTTGACAGTGTATTTATGACCACTCTGCTGTCCAGTTGGGCTAGTGTGACAGATGAGGAGCATTTCTAATCGTGAACGTTGTTTCCTTTGCTTTGCACGCAGCACTGGACGTATCGCGGAAAAAGAAATTACTGGAGGACGACCCAACCGTAGAACCGCAAGGACAGATTTTTCTATGTAGGCCACTCAATGTGGCAGTGGGGTAACAGGTATTTTTATTGCATCGAATTAGACTCCTTTTCACGTCAAATGAGGCTCTCCCCTGCTCCGATGTGTAAAGAATAGACTTCTCAGCGCTATAAATTCAATTAGTCGCGATAAAACTTGAGATTTAAAGCCGCTGATTGAATGGATCGTCAAGTTTTGATGGCCTGTGAAATTTTGATCGCCTTTAAAAAGAAGTTCTAGTCCGGCACGAAAGTTTGGAGGGGAAAAAAAAAGTTTTCGTCGCCCCTGCCTAAACTTACCTCAGGTGGACACACGTACGGGAGAGGGAGCGTGGTTCGGGAGGTGGCAGCCCTCCGCCCCCGCTTCGGGTGGCGGCTGGTGCACTCCCCCTCAACCTCTCCCACGGCCGTCCGCGCACCTACATATTCACTCCCCCGCACCTTTCTCCCCTGTCCGCTCCTCGCTCGCCCCCTCCAGGTCCTATCCCATCCGCCCCTTCCCCTTCGCGCTGGCGCGTGAGAGATAGGCCGGCCTTTGGGTCGGTTCGTCACGGAACGGCGCCTCACCCCCCCTCCGCGGGGATGTGACTGGCGCTCGCGCCCGCCCTCGGGGAGGGGCGGGTGGGGGATGGATGAGAAACTATACCAACTTCGCGAATGGCCGGGCCGTGCCGTGCGGGATCAGCTGCGGCGGCGGCAATCGCCGGGGCGGGAGGGGCGGAGATTCCTGTCCGTGCCGAGGGCGGGCGCCCCGGAGTGTGGGAGCCTGGAATAGCGAAAGGAGGGGGAGGGGTCGGTAAGGGTTTGGGAGGTTGGTGGGGGGAGGAGGGAAGGGACTGAGGTCGGTCGTTGCCGGAGGGGAGTGTGGGTAGAGGGAGGACGGTTCGCTCGACAACGGCGACTTGTGGTGTTGGTTGCCCTGCTGCCGAGTTTCCCGTATGGAGCGGTGTTGCCAAGTTTTCCTATGTGTTTCTCTTTTTTCTCCTTCTCCTCTTTCCCCCTCTCCGTCCCCCGTCATTCGTGAGATAACACCCCGTAAGTGACTGGGAAAGGCGGCCGCGGCCATGTCTTCCTTTTACCGATCGGTCGTGATTCCCGTCCATGGTGATGGAGTTCTTTTTGTCTCGGATCCGCTTTTACCTTCTTCTGGTAATTTTTGGTCCATATTATCGGAATATTTTGACTTTTCGGGTCTTTGTTTACTCCCTTATTGGTTGGTGCCCGAACCCTTAAGAATTCGGGGGCCACCTCTCCCACCCACCACTCACCCTCTTAGCGGGGCCTCATGCAGCCGCCGCCATTGTGGTGGTTCGTGAATAAAAATATTATCACGTGGAGGCTTTCCCGGATGCCGGGAGCAAGAAAAGCGTCACCATATTTGAAAGAATCAATCTTGCTTTAAAATGTTTGTGTATGCGGGGAACACCTGGTGTTAGTTAGACCATGCTGGGAATTCGCAAGCTTGTTCTTTTGAAAGCCTCCAGTTTAATTTGCATACATATTTGTCAGCGGTGATTTCATGTGGTGTATGTTCATTTCGATCCGAACTGAAGCCACTCAAGAACATGGTCGAGTGTTACTGCTTAGGGTTCCGCGTGGTTGACTTGGAAATCTCGTAAGAATGAAGTATTTCTCTCTTATTCCCGGGACTTCTTAGCCTCACGAAACTATTGCCTTTATATGCATAAAGGTCGGTGCGGAGCGATAAGCCTGCCATGATTCCGCCCCAACCATCAGATAGGTAGCCAGTGTTACCAACTCGATTCATTTGAAGCCCAGCAGTTCATATAATGTGCGCACTCGTGATAGTTTTTCGCTTTCTGGCCCCTAGTGTCACTGCCGATTTTGATGCCGGCGCAAGTTCTCGCATTCATCGTGTTTTGTTTGGTACGGACGTTATTTTAACTCATTCGCCGTTGAAGGGCGAAACGGCGGGAAGGTCGAATATAAAGCGGGACTGCATTTTGTCCGCGTTCGTCTGGCACGTCAGCCATGTTCTGTGATCCGGATTCCCTCGAAGGTCCGTGACTCGGAACCTAAAATGGTCGGAAGGAGGCGGAGCGGGAGGGGGGAGGGGAATTTTTCTGGTTCCATTTTCGGGAGGTGTTTTCAACCGCGGCGAAATATTTCTCTTCCTCTTCGCTCCCTTAAACCAAGTACGAGGTATTTTCGTTTCTGAAGGAAACGGTGGAGATAAAGTAAACTTATCCGAAAGAGCGTTGCGCAATCCGGTGGAATTTGCCACGAGTTGTTGGGAAACCTGTAATTCGGTTCGTTTACTCGCTGCAATTGGCACGCTGGGATGTGAGTTAACATACAAACTTGACCCGAAGCCCATATGATGTAAATGGCGGATTGTCGGTGGGATTTCCTTGTTTGAGCTCTCCCTTTCCACTCCGAAGTGGATGTTGTAGGCCACTAGAACAGGATGTTGTCACAGTGACGTGTGACAGCTCGCGAGAGTCTTGGCTTTCTGTGGAAGGGCAATTGTAATGAAGAAATATCCATTTTTTTGTCAAAGTGGTTCATTTGTAGCTGATGAAGGTAATTATTTGCCCCTGTACTGTAGTGTATTCGTGGTTGCCTCATAAGTAGGAAAAGTAATCGACTGTAGATCTACTGGTTGTTGGAATATGTATTTAGTCTTGTGGGATTTAGTAGTATCCTTAATTTGGGTTCGAGGTTTTCGCCGCGAAAATACATTGTCAATTTTTTTAGCCATTTTCAAGTGAAGAGGTCGATATACCTAAATGGCTACATCATTTAAATTGAAGGAGAAGGCTTTCGCACGTTTGATCGGCCTTGGACGCAATGTAAAAGTTGTGTACATGCTCCTCTACTCACCGGTATCAGTTAGAACTT
This sequence comes from Hetaerina americana, assembly GCF_022747635.1. Taxonomy (NCBI): domain Eukaryota; kingdom Metazoa; phylum Arthropoda; class Insecta; order Odonata; family Calopterygidae; genus Hetaerina; species Hetaerina americana. Next base: position 65,204,876 of record NW_027286985.1, on the reverse strand, counting down.
CGATCAAAATTCGATGTTGCGGTGCGTACCAGTTTTTCGTATCGTGCCGGTCGTATTTCAGCGAGTTTATGCAGTGAGAAACTAGAGATATTCAAAGGGAAACGGCAAAAGCCACTTCGTCGGAGAAGATTTCATTCCGTCTATACGAAATGGCGATTGTCATCTTAAATTGGATTCGACCTTCGCGCGGCAACATCGTGTGTCGCACGCGCTGAATCTGTAAAAAAAAACTGCTGGTTGAGAAATTAAGGCGGGGAAAATTGCTGGTTAGCAACTTAAGTCGGGCGTGCTGGCATTCCCGTGTCATTTTAACTGAATATCGCTAAATTGATGCATGAGCTCAGCTCTTTCATTATTAGATCTTAGCACTCAGGCGCGGGATTTGCCTTATTCTTTCAGCCCGCGGGGTGGTTATCGAGACCGCTCCAGGCTGTTTGCTGAAAGCGAAGTGACTTTTTTCATCCGTGATTATGCCAATATTCCATATGTTATAAAAACTTGAGCGTGGTTTCTAGAGAGGGCTCATAAGAGTATGAAATGAGCTTGGTACATGGCAGTGAACTCGATTCATGTGTTCCTCGCCCCCCCCCCCCCCCTCCTTCGAGGCGCCTGGAGTCGCGTATAATTGTCATACGCTAAACATTGCGCCCGCATCTCCCTTTCTTATTTGGTAAGCCTTTGAGAACTTGCTGACGATAACTTCCGGATGTCCTCCTTCCTCTCCTTGGGTCGTCCCGGTTTGCCCACCGGAAATCATGGCGGGGCCACGTAATGTGCCCACGATGGAGCCTATCTCCGCAGCTTACCTGCTAACTATTCGGTGTTTTTATGGGTTGGGATGAATTCTTGTATCCTTTGCGCCTCGGACCATTTGATGTAGTCTTCGCATAAAACGCGTATTTTACGGAGAGATTCTTCACTTTGATCAGATTTTGCAAATTTTCAGTTCATCGTTTCGTTTCTTGTGTATTCATGTCTAGTGCTGGATAACGCTTATCCATCCTTGTACCGATATCTCCTCCTCTCTCGATAATTTCACCTCTCAATAAAGTTGCTGACTGATGGCACATTTCCTGTATACAACAGCGAATGTTCCAGACTCCGGAGTCTTGCCTCTGTCTACAAAGGCAATTAAAAAAGTAACTTAAGAGAAATAAGGTCAATGGAGATTTGAAAAAGTCGGAAGAAACTTCCTGTCGCTCTTTTACGAGCGTTGAGAGGAATGCAGAAGTTAGCGACTAAGGCGTGAAAGTTAACTTAGTAATGGAAGGGCTTCTTCTAATTTTTTTCAGAAGCTAACTTGCACAAAATAACGATAATGGTGAGTTTTCATTGGACGTACATTGAAAGTTATTTTGTGAGCCGTGAATTACACTAAGCTCGTGAGACGCGACTCTTTAAAACTCAAGGTCGTCGTGAGATAAATTCGTTTTTCATAATTTACTTTCATAAAATTGATCGCAATAATTTCCTCTTAAAGTAATTATATGCTTATCTCTTAATTCCGTAATTTTTTGGTAAAATCCACTTCTACTAGCTACTATTCTGTCGTCATCGTCTGTGACCCAGATCACCGAAGGTTTAGAATCCCTCTTTTGAGTCGCGGCAATGTGTTTCTGAGTTGGTCTATTTACAGCTGTTGTTGACCGGAAAAATCATCTTACCTACTAAAGACACAAGTTATCCATTCATTCGATATCTCTCTGGATAAGTTCTGGAATCCCAATTTCAATCAAGGAGAGCTTATTCTCGAGCTGTTTTACTCTGGAAATTAAGGGACGAGTATTATAACTTTTTGTGGCGCGAAACCAATTTCTAGTCAGTGGGTTTTGTGTGTATCAAATAAATCGGATGTCTCATCCTGGCAGTCATTGGTATATTTCTTGAGTTTCGCGATGTCGTTTTTCCGCTCTCTCTTGTCCTGGTGTTTATCGTTCACCGCCCATTTTGAATCGGGTGAGATGGATATGTGTAAGATCAATAAGGCTAAACGTTAGTAAGCCTACAGACAGTGTGTGCTCGAGTTTCTTGCGCGTGTAGTCCAGACCTTATCTGGGTCCACTGAAGTACCTGACCGTACATCCGAATTCTGTTATTCGCGCTTACTCTCCATTTTAGCTGGGCGTTGGCCTACCTCCTTGTGCCAAGAATCCCTCAACCCAGCCTCCTGTTCTTCCCCTTGTCTTAGCACTCGATGCAATCCCCTATAAACGCGTAGAAATACATTTGGTCTTAAAGAAACCGCGTCCATCGAGTAGCGGATGCGTTCTGAAGTCTTGGTGATGACTAGGATTGGTAGGTTTTCGCCGTCTCTTTCCCTTCCCTTTCATGCCCCGCCCATGCAGTGATTCGTTTCGGTGGGACATTGTTTCAGAGGCCATGTACGGGGATAGAGATCCTTTTGCGATTACGCACACTCGGCAGATTCCACCTCGTTCAGGAAGTTCGGGAGCCCGTAGCGGCGAAGTGTGCGACACTGCTGCCGCCACCGGCCGCCGTTATAACCTTCGTCTCGAGGAAGGAATCCGGCTGGCAGTGCGTGAGGGGACGTCGAGGCGAGGGGTCGCCGACTCGCGTCACGAGCCTGCGAACACCACACGGCACACACGCACTACTACGATCCCATCCTCTCAACCTCCTCCCCCCTATTTCTCTGCCTTAAGCCGTGGGTCGGTTGCTTTGCTGCCATGTAAAAAATTGGTCCCCTCCCTGGTTCGACCCCCGACGGCGTGTTGGTTCTCGCCCTGCCCGGATCATGAGGTTGTGGTTGGGCATGGGGTTGAGGGGTCCGCGTGGAGCGGCCAGCGGGGAAAGTGACGGGGTCGCGGAGGGATGGTCGAGACACGCGAGCGGCGGGGGGCATTTGTAGTGTTCGCGGTGGTGGTTTCCTCGACGGTCGCTGGGTGTTGTCGCCGCCTCCGCCGTGGGGCTAGGGAGCGGCGGCACCTTAGGTGCTTCGGGGCCCCTGGGTGCGGAGTGCATTGCGCAAGGATATGTTGCGGAATTCGGAAGACATTGGACACTACTGCCAGGAAGCGCAATGGATGGAATGCTCCGTGTCCTCTTGCTATCCTACTGGAAATTCTATAAGGTAGAGACAATGAGAAGATAGAAAAAAAGAGAAGCCGCTGCTATTTTCAGTTAGATCTCCCCCAGGGCGGGTGGAGTATTTTTTCCGACTTGAAAATTCAAGTTTTTGATAAATCTTCGAAATATCTTTCCATTTTCGTCAAAATCGTATGAGGGTCGACTGATACATGAATGGAGGAGGGTAAACGATTCCTTTAAAGGATTCCCTAATGCTTCAATGAGTTGTAACATCGGAACATTTGGAAATTCGTAATGGTTTAAGATCCCCTCCCTCTTCAAAATATACAGGTAATAAATGTATATAATACATATACACACACGTACACACACACACACACACACACACACACACACACACACACAGCGTAGGAAAATGCACTGCCCACCTACACTGATGTTATTTTCATTCGCGGTTGGGCTTAGTACTGGGTGAAAACTACCATCACCTACCAAACCGACCTTCGGCCTGGTTGCTGTGGTAATGGTTTCATATACATATGGGTCGCGGTAGTCCAGGGGCCGAGCGTGGACTACTGGCGGAAGGGCCCGGGTTCGATTCCCTGGCAAGCCTCTCTGGGCAGCTGCAGCTCCACCCAAGCTATGTGACTTTTAGGGTACCAGATCTTCCTTGGAAGGCATAACCGGCATACCCCACTGCCCTGATGTGTGAAACTCACACGCCGTCGGGTTGATTACTGTGTGTGTGTGTGTGTGTGTGTGTGTGTGTGTGTGTGTGTGTGTATATATATATATATATATATATATATATATATATATATATATATATATATATATACATACACATACATACTCGCACATACAAACACGTGTGTATATTATTTTCTATTGAAAAAAATATTAAATATTATATAATATCACTAGATGAAAATTTTATGCGTCCTAGGTCAACAAGAAAATTACTACTACTACGCCATTCTTATCTTCGCGTATTTTTATTACTCGGTGATGAGGCAAGGTTGGTGACCCTGACATAAAAGTTCGTTAAACCAGCCCCGCGAAATGGATGAGAAATTGAATGCCTGCCGCCGGATGTAAAGCATTTTAACGTATCTTCTGTAAATGTTTGATCGTTGAGTTCCGATTCCATGCATTTTATGGATTCTTCATTTTTAAAAACAGTGAGTTTCATAGTGTACGTGTATTGTTTCGTTGAGTCCTAAGTTCGCACGTTGATTCTCACGGTACGCAACTGTATTAAATAAGTGAAAATCGTGCTAATAGTAGGAGTTATTCACAATATAATTTGTTTCGTCGCGGCATCAAGTCACACAGTTATCATTTCATCCTCAGGTTGTCTTTGGTAAGGTGAAATTCGTGATACTTTATTCCTACTGGGTGAACGGGAGCTCGTAAACCACACACCATTTGTTCCTTATCAGCCGCAACGAAAGGTACAACAAGGTTTTCCTCATTGGAAGGATTGTTGGTTCAGCTCCTACGGAGCGTATTTATGAAATACTGCCCAGATAAACTGCTATTCTTTGCCTAACATTGGCCCGAAGTTGCTGACTTCTTTCGCTGTATGATAAGGCCAAACTATGATTCATCTGTTATTCATTAGCATAAACAATGGAAATAGCAGTTATTAATTGAATGTAAACAGAACTGTGTTGGTTGGGGATAAATTAAAACCAGCCAGCCAGCCTGAATAAATGAAAACCAGTGCCGGCAGCAACAGCGAGTCAATCGGGGAGGATTTCACGTACGATTAGTGCCGTCGGGTTGGTTCAAGGTCTTCCCAGCCCTCGCAGATTAAAATGGAAGATAGATATCTTCATCCGCCTGCATTCTCGTTGGTTGACAGCGCAGCGATTCAAAACTATTTAGCTGGCGAGAAATGAAACGAATCAAGTTGGTCTTCTTTCCTCATCTGATTAAAGTATCATTCCGTACCACATTCGACCTCCATTATTGAAGCGCTTTCATGTCCGAGCGCTCTCTTTTTCCGAAATACTCGACCATTTGCCTTAGCGCTCCGGACCTCCCCTCTTCTTGTTCCTTTGGCCAAGCACTTTTTTCACTCGATCCTCCTTTCATTCTGCTGCCACATCGATTTTAACGTGCACACTTGCAGTGCGAGCGCGACTTTATTTAGCCCGAGAGTGGCTCGCCTGGGGGCTTAGCTTTTTGCTCTGCGGAAAGAAGTCCTGCATAGCGCATCGGGCCGTGCGGCAGAAACAAAATGAGCCGGTTGCCCGCATGGCTCCTTGTGATAGTCACGTGAGAGAGAGATCTTCGCCCAAAGGTGACGATGTCAAGTGTGATGCGTTTAGAATCCTCAATAAAGGCTTGAAAAATCAATTTACCTTCATCTGCTGGTCGATTAAACATCTACTTCACCGATATTTTTTTAACAATTCCCTAAAGTATTTATGTGCACCGTTTACTACTGAAGCGACTCTATGACGTGCAACGGAATGTTTCTATGTCGGAGTGTAGAATTTTATCAGTTATGCCTGCTGGCACCGATCAGTCAAAGTTGGTTTCTAAGTAATGAAAATGGAACGCTTTTCGTTCAATTGTCTTGGGGTAAATGACATTATTTATTTTTACGGAGGGCGATTTCGCAATTATGTGGGTAAGAAATCATAGTTAATGCCTTACTAATTTGAGTGAGTGCTGTATAATTTTATCGAATTATTCTTTTTTCATATTACTTGCAGTTCAACCGTAAAAACTAATGTGTCCCGAGCAACAGAAATTCAATCATATAGCATTCGAAGTAATCACACGGTCATTTGAGTCGTATATGACATTGTTTAATGCAGCTTGTACTTACTCTTGTGTTATTTGACTAAAAATAGCCCCTAGTAAATCAGTAAATTTCCCTTGGCCTTCTATGTGTATTGGAATATTCTAACCCTAGAGGCCCTTGGATGTTTTCCAGTTGCATTATAGCTACGTTTAATTTAAGCCCGCGACTTTAAATTGCTCTGCAGCTCATCATTTGTCGGAAACACAAGTTTCATTTTATGCTTGTGATATATTTCATTTAAACCCCCGTCGTTCAGCTTTTGGTTTTCATTGAGTTTGCTATCACACAATGATAAAATAGAAAACGATGAAGTCATCCGTGCGCAGCCCCTTTATGCGGTTCAAAAATCCATTTTCTTCTTATTTCTTACGTGTCGAACGCGGCATTGAGAGGCATGCTGACTTCGAAGCCAATTAGCGCGCTGTCGACGTTTGCATTGTGGAAATATGGTTTAGTTTATGCTGCGTCCGAATTAATCGCCTAATGTGTAAATTATAAGGAGTTATATTCGACCCGTAATCCACTATTTCTTCATTGTTACAATAGTTTCAATGCCATATCCATCCTTCACATAAAACCCATCCGCTATTTCTGATGGAGTGCGATATTTACTAGCTACTATGTTCATGTCCTATGCGGTCATGTGGAATTCTTCTGTCATTTAGCCCGGAGTCGTGGGTTTGAATTTCGCTAGAGGGCAAATTGTTTTCCTTTGGTGTGAACTACTTGGTACGGTTATAGAGTTATCCAGCCACAGGAATAAGGACCCAGGGAAATTGCGTTCTATGGAATCTACGGTGAGAATTTAGTGTGGACGGCAGGGTCATGGAACAGTTTTACTGTTTAACCTTTGATGTGGTTTACTACACGATTCACGTGTCAGACGAAGTAGCTATTTCATATTTTCTTTATATCTTCATTCATAAATGAAGATATATTTTAATTGTCTTCATTTAAAATATAAAGAGGGATTGCTAAAATTTCAATTTTTACAGTTTCTCCGTTGGTAAACGATTCACATTATGCTCAACAGTTTGATGCAGATCTTGAGGCCACTGTTATTTAGTTGATTGCAAGGACCTAAGTTAGTTTAATTTTACATTTTAATGTTTGCTATTTTGGTATGAGATGGCTAAGTTGGTTAGTGCATGGCTGGTTAGAAAGCTTGGAAATAACTTTCCATTGCAACGCTGGTGGATTAGTTGATCTGATGCATGCTAATTCTAAATTTTCCTAAAACGTTTGAATAAGTCATATCTAATTAGCAGGAATGATATCCTTTGCTCAAAAATATTAATTCGAATTCTATGTATTTGTTTTTCAGATGTCAGCCACGTCTCAAATTCAAATGGCACCCCAGGGAACTATGAACTCAGGGCAAACAGTTCATAGCCAGGATTCCAATATGAGCACAGGTATGGATGAAAATCCTTCTTATATTGAGCAATGTATCGCTTGTCCTGCCATATCAGTTTATGAGAGGTTGTAATTTTTTATTTTTTGACCTAAGAATTTGTGTGCCACCGTAGCATCATCACCAATGTTTCTCGTCATTGTTTCATTGTCATTTGACTTGTGTCGAGTTTGACTTGAAGTTGAGAATAACATAATGGCATTATGACATTGTCATTCTTTTTTCTATGTGGATATAATAGCAAACTTTCCTATGATTTCCGAAGACCAAGGTGTAAAAAGTACACCAAGAGAGGGAGATACTGAGTGAACTTGACAACATGGCTAAATTTTGTCCCAAACCTCTTATTTTGTCTGGGAATTAATATCTGGGATGCCAAAACCTTCTGGTTTAGTCTGAATGTCCTGACTGGATTTCCCAAAGGGATAATCTTTAAAGCCTAAGACCATATTGTGTTATATTCTCATGTTTAATAGCTAAGTCAAAGCAACACTCATTCTGATCCCCTTGCTGTTGAACTCCATTACAGTGTACTTAACAACAGTAGGGTGAGGTAACCATTTCTTAAAAGAATCCCATTATTGCATTATTAGATCTCAAGTATTTAGTCCGGTATAAAATATTTTCTGTTTCTAAATCAAATTCCAGAAATATATATATTTTTCGGGGGAACACATTTTTTTAGTCAAATAATTTTCATTTTCAACAAACTCATCCATATTGGATGTTAATTAATGTGAGGCAAGTAATTTGTACTATTTCAAATATGCATTGCTTCGCGAAACCCTAAATATGCCTTTATTATATTTTCAGATATATGTGCTCTTGTTAGCTCATTAAAGGTTCTTTCCTGCCCTAGCTCTTCTCGCTCTAATTTTGCAAGGCCAAACGTGTGTGTTTGCTATCTCAACTGCTAAGTCGGTGAACGCAATGAATTGACTTTTTGTCCTAAGTAGAACCCAATAAAAGTAGAGTTCTGGCATTCTCATAATTATTGTGTGTGCATATTTCATTTAGACTAGTATAAAAAAAACTCTGGAGTATTGAGGGTTGTCTCCTAATCTTTTAATTGTATTAGAATTCTCAATACACTGGTCACTCCACTAATTGTGGATTGGAAGCAAGTAACAAAACGATGAATTTCTGATAGGTTTCTTAGGCATATCTTGCCTATATTAGGTAAATTCCAGCTCTAGCATCTCTGCACTTGATGTTTTCCTACAAACTTTTTTTTCCTATGTAATTTTAATTAAAAACTGTGGTAGCAGTGCACATGAGTCATTGTTCAGGTATTATGAAATCCACAAAGTAAGACCAGGAACCAATTTAGTGTCTATCATTTATTGAGCTATCCTCTCTTGATGATGAAGTCTTGTGAACATGAGATGAACCTATGTGCCAAACACAAAGCACGCATAATATATGATGCAAATTTACAATTAATCCTCCCCAACAGAATTCCCCCAAGCCTAGGAGATAATTTTCAGTGTTCTTTGATTTTTTTGCGAACAGTTCTTCACAATACGAAAGAATTGACTCCAAATTACTTATGGGTGCACATAAAATATCATTGGAATTTTATGAAGTAATAAGTAATGATGGAAAATTCTGCCACCTGCCTGACTGGTGGTATAGACAAGCTCTGTTATTATCATTTTTGACTCTGATTGTTGCATATATCTAGCACACAATTGCATGCTATGACTAAAGAGAAGATATTTTGTAATTAATGTTGTACATCAATCTTATTTCAACAATTAGGTTTTATGTTGATGATTCTTACAAATAGAAATAGTAAATTCACTTCAGATGCTATATGTTTGAACTATTTTAGCATCATAACCTTAATTGATTGAAGTCGGTAATTGTTGACTCGACAATTTTTATTTATAATTTGGAAGCTTTTTTCTCTAACAAAGAATGGTATTATCTCCATCTCCAAAATGTTATGTCCGTATGTGCTTCAAACATCAGCATATTAGTTGGAAATCAATGATTTTGATTAACTCACAAATTTGTAGAGATCATCTCAATATTCGGGGTGATCTCATTAGAATAAAAAAGAAATGATGAAGTATATATTATGACTCAAGCCAGCATTAAGTGTATTTTTTTATTAAAAGGATTGGTAGGACTGTCACAACACACATACTAATGTTTAATAATATCATCAGCAAAATATGTATTGCAAACTTGCATGAAGAAAAATCAGTTTGTTTGGATTTGGATTTTTTGTAGTGTGAGAGAGGATGTTATAGCTGTGGGTTAAAAAAGGCCCCAGACTGAAGATGAAATAATTCTTTTGAGTTCGCTAATGACTGATAAAATGTTAATTACTATGCCCCGGTACAATTGCTATCTCTATTTTAGATAATTATTACATAATACACAAAATTTAAATTGAAAAGTAAGTATCATTGATAAATGTTGTTTAAGTTCTTGAAGGCCACTAATAATGTTAATGACTGCATTAAAACATTGTTTCCCTGATCATCTTCTACAAAAAAGTTTTTGTGTCAAATAGCAACATTTAACTTATGATGGTGTACCTGATTTTTCTACCAACAATAAGCCACCAATTGTAAATAGTTTCATTGTTTAATAATCTTGGCATATTGTTAAGGTTAAAATAGGGCAACACTGGCAAGTTGGACCTATTCTTTAAAGACTGAAGGAGCCGCATTTATGCATAAAAGGCGATAAAGATACCTCTTTACTCTGCTTGCATTTGCCAATATTTCAGTACATTGTGGAATAAACTTTTGGGGCTAGGCGAGATTGAAGGGATCTCAAGTAAGCATAAATGAAGTTATTAATATTGAAGGGATTTGAATTGACAGCGAGAATGGAGTGGGTAAGAAAAGATGTGGAATGAGAGATGATCACAATAATATTCCTGATCGGCCAAAATCAGAGGTCCATAAAGAAAGGTTCTGTTTTTCTTTGTTTCCTTTAATTGTGGGGTTGCAAAAAAGCACTATCCAAGTGTGCAATGAATATTCTTTCTGAGAAATATCTTCTTAATCTGGTTTATTCATAACACCAATAATCCTCAAATCACTAATATATCGTGTTATCATTCCCAAACTGGTTCTGACATTAATTGACAATATATTTTATAATATAATGAAAATAACATGCTGTCTCATCTTAAAAGATTTAAATCTTTATTTAATAAGCACTCAAAAGCATCAATTTCTTGAAGCAAATTATTTAATGAGAGAAATTTGACTAACCCGTGGTAATCATTACTGCAGCTACATGCCTTAGTTTGCCAGAGAGTCCCGATGGACACATTGTGAAGAAAGTTTCATCGGTTTGTAACTGTACTCTCAAAAATTAACTACACTAAGCAAAATCCATCCCAGTGTGAGAGGCATATATATTTTGATGGTGCTCACCAGATTTAGGCCCAATCCGATTTTGTAGTCTTATTTGGCATTTGGCCTAGGTGGTCACAAATCCTAGAATTGTAAGAACGGGGAAGGTAAAATATCATCCTGGAAATTTAACAATGAATAACCTACATTCGCTAAGAGTATCTCTGTATCTCTAAGTGTAAAGTAATACTTTGACCTTGGTTAGACACTTAGATGTTTGTGTCACTCATTATTAGAATTGATAAATATTACTGTATTTCAACTCTTGGAAATTGTATAGGGCAAGAGGAAGGTGGTCCAGTTGTAAACAGTAGGGCAGTGTAAATTTACCAAAGCAAACTTAAGTTCTGGTTAGAAGGAAAGTCGTTTTTCTTGCAAAATATTCTGAGAAAATCAAAATATTTACTCTCTGGAAATCATGAAGGGTGGTGTATCGGTGGCCATTAATATTTCAATGTCATCCAGCATTGGCGTGCAAGGGTGAAATCTCTTGTCACCAATTTTTTCTCTTCGGTTTGAGACTCGTTGTTAACATATTGTTTGGTTGTGTTCAAGCGTTTTAACCATGCCTCAAGTTGATCTATTATTTTTCTTTGTCTTTCAGGGTCTTCACACAGTGACAAAGATGACAACAACACTCCTGAGAAACTCCCTCGGACACCAACGGAGAGGAAGAGAAAACGGAAGGTAGAAGATATTGGGGGTGGTGGGGTCGGGGGGTTGGGAGGGGCCAGTGGGACAGTTGGGGGCATGGTTGGGGTAGGGGGAGGAAAGGGATCCCGGAATGATGGGAAAAAAATAAATGACTATTTTTCCAAACACTCTGGGAACAGCCCGATTCGGCATGGGAGTGGTGGTGCGAAAAGCCCATCCCCTCAGAGTCAGAGTTTCACTGCAATGGTGAGTGCCTTGAAGGTTTGGAGGAGGGTGGGAGGGGAATTGCTTCCTCTTCTAAATTTTGACACGCAAACAAACACACTTACTTGCACAAGTCCCCCGTATCCCAATTCCCCCATAAGCTGTATCTCATCTCACAGCCGTCACTCACTGGGACCCCATTTTGCAAGTGCCACATATTTGCTCGAGTGATGGTAGTTTGCATGATTTCACCTGTCAAAAGAAACCTCCCCTGATTTCATTTTAGAATTGTCAATTGCTTCCAGGCACAAAGGTATTTGTAGAGATTGTGTGTAGTCATTTTCTAATTCCTCTCTGCAGGAAGTTCACCACTTCTAGGTTATTCCAGATTCGATTGTACATTATCTCAGTGTCTGAATGAAAGTTTCTGTTTTTTGAAGTAATTTGGGGTAAATATGATCTGCTGTCTGTTTTTACCTTCGTGTGATGCAATAAAATCTCTCCAGATAAAATTGAAGTTGCCCAAGGACAGTGAATTTAGAAAGCTTTTTAGTTTAAGATGTTGATTCTGCTTAATTGACTTGATTTGATTTTTTTGTCAGCGTTCATTGGTTTCATTATTTACTTGCACTGAAATTGTTTGCCTTCGAAATTGAGCTCTCTCTGCACATTCGGTTGCGGTACATTTATTTACTGAATGCATCAGAATTTGTGTTTGAGGTGCATATCTCTGCTCTGTATGGCCATTTTTCATCTGTGCAATGGCCAGTTGCCCTGGCAAGAAGGAAGATAATGTTTCATTTCATTCCGTCTAATTTGAATGTGGCTGAAAAATCATAAAATTTAAGTTGAGGTGGTGTAGTGAGGATACCCTGAGAGCCATTGGGCATCAGCCAAATACACACATACAACCCTAAATGCGTCTACCAGAATTTCCTGTTTAATTTATTTATCCACCTTCAGAGGAAATTACTGTTACAACAAGTATGTACAGCTGAGCGATGATGTTTTGCATACTTATAAAATATAGGCGAGTCATTTAGGGTGTATTGTAGCCATATGTGAACTAGTACCAGTGTTAGGGGTAAGTGATAATAACTGAAATCTTCAACTCTACTCTTTTAGTAGTTGATCAGGTTAGGCTCACATGTTGAGATTCTCAAGTTTTTTCCAATTAACTCTTTTTAACGACTAATCCTTGTCTCAACTCAACATAGAAAGTGTGAAATAATGTGACACAGCCACCTGGCATTGCTTCACACAGTTACATAATAATGTTTACAATTTTTGAATGGGAATATGGAAGCTTGCTCTTGTTCATCACAGTGAGAGAACATCATAATATTCTTAGAATTCAGGCCCAGTTTATGCAGAGTTGCTCTTGAAGCTTAATCTGCCTTATGACTTTTTTTTACTAAGCATATTGCCCATAATATGAGTTTTAAAAAAATTTTAAACATTGGCTCCTTTGAAGATAAACTAACGCATATTTTGTGCTTGTTATCCCAAAAAATTGGGATGTGACATTATGTAGATACATCTAAATTTACTCGGAATAATCATAGCGGATCTCGGATGTTTTGCTCATCGGAAAAATCCCCCAAACGTTTTGGCTACGCTAATGAAGTAGTCATGTTTTCGGTGTTCATGATCTAATTGGAATCCAGCTAATAATTTGCATGAATCTTGGGATCTTGGGTAGCTCCCTTCCCTCAAATCCTATGTTGTGAGTTTTATTATTGCCTGTCAAAGATTGAGTAAAAGATTGAGAGTGTTCTTTCAAAAGGGGTGTATGCTAATATCCTTATCCTCATTTTGAATATTTTGCTGCCTTCCAATTGTTTCCAGCCTCTTGAGAGAAGTCCTGAATACCAAATCCTCATTTCAAATCCAATCAAATAATCACATTGTTTACACGAAACTCCAAAAGTTAGAGCTCTCTGGTTAACATTAATTTATGGCATAGTGTAACCTCTAATTGCGCATAAAACCAAAAATAGTTATTGGTTGAGACAGATTGGCGCCTCCTCTATTATTTAGTGTTTCCTAGCTGCGCTTCAGTAAGTAATAATTAGTGCTAAGTCAAGTCCCTTATTAATATAGTTTTGTGATGGTAGTGCACACTAATGTGGAACTTAAACCAATTTCTTTGGAAAATGGATATTCTGTGAAGGACATGAAATTTATCGCTAGAGTATAATAGGCATACCAGTATTTGTTTAGTCAAGTTTATGGAACTACTTAAATGAATTTAAAAAATGTTGTAGCAGTAAACATAAGTCCAGATTAATTTGCTAATTGTTTGAGCATGTAATAGCCATTAATGTGCATCCTTAGCTACAAAAAGTGCAATAGGTGTGTTTGGGCATCTAAAAAAGCTGTAAAAATCATATATACGAAATGTGACCTGAAATTTATAGGGTTCCAGCGTGAATTTTTCCCCTGGTACTGCAAGGTACACTTAGTGTCATTATGAGGACTTGTATGCTTCAGAGTTGGAACACAACATTCTTCCAAGGAAATATGTAATTTTGACCGATCAATGTCTCTGATTGTACTTATATGTAGCATATTAATTTATTAATCGATGCAGTTAGCCCACTTTTAATTTTATTCTGGTAGCTGAATTTGCAGTCATGACATTTTAATGTTAGCAAAATGATTTGCTTATTTTTTGCATTGTGTTATTCAATGAATTTTTATTCTAGTTTTAAATTTCATAACATCATCATCATCAAGACTTACATCATTGTTACACACTCTTCATTGTGTGAGCATGGCTGCACAGTTGTGTGTATCATGCATTCTTCATTTATAATATTTGCTTGATTTTTTTTAGTTTGTTATAATCTAGTTTCTTTGTGATACCATATCGGTTTGTGATGTTTGTTTTCTATATTTTTGCTTTTGTTTTGGGAATCAAGGTTTTCAATGGGAGATGATTGTAATATCAGTGTTAGTTGCCCACTTGCTGTCACATGTCTTTGTATATTTTCCTATCAAATTCAGTTGTATTCATGCATAATACTTCTCGCATCAAAATGGTCAAAATGCAAGCTACATAATGAAAGCCTTCACATTAGGCATACACTGTCTTTGAGTAACCTTTCACGTGACCGCTTTTGAAATCTTCATCAGTGTACTTAGAGGGAAGTTGAATTGCTGATCATATTAGGTTTCTGTATAAAAGATATCTGAGTGAATATTATTGGATGGTGATGTTCTGGTTGTGGAGGTGTGAGTTGATTTTTTTGGCATATTCATCAAATCAGTTTCAATTAACTGCAGTGATTTATGAGCATTTTATTGGTAATCGTCTAGTTTCAAGAGAGGATTGTTGTGGAAAGCATATATTAGATGGGATTATGCTTGTATTTTCCATTTCTTCTGCCGAATAATTAGCTTCAGTAGTTTTTGTTGACATTTATCCATCCTTGGCCTACAGTTAAATAAGGCAAAAACATTCAACTCCTTATTTCCTTTGATAAAATGTACAATCTTCTCATATATTTCCTCGTTTACAATGAATCTGTTCATCTTTAAATAAGTTCACTTCCGTACAGTAATTGAATGATTGGTGTTAACCCGAGGTTGTTGCTAACGTGTTCATTATACTTCACGGCAGCAGTGTGAGCTTCTGCATCATTTGTCGTTTACAATGAATCTGTTCATCTTTAAATAAGTTCACTTCCGTACAGTAATTGAATGATTGGTGTTAACCCGAGGTTGTTGCTAACGTGTTCATTATACTTCACGGCAGCAGTGTGAGCTTCTGCATCATTTGTCGTTTACAATGAATCTGTTCATCTTTAAATAAGTTCACTTCCGTACAGTAATTGAATGATTGGTGTTAACCCGAGGTTGTTGCTAACGTGTTCATTATACTTCACGGCAGCAGTGTGAGCTTCTGCATCATTTACATTGTGTTTCATCAGCATTGTCATCCTTATTCCTTGAAATATTTTGTCTAATTATCTATTTATCATATACCCCTCCAAAGCCGCTTGTATAGTTTGAAGTTGAAAGTACTTTCTACCTTAATCTCCCCCTACTCCTCCTCCTGCTGCCTAAGAGGTACTGGAAGCATTCTTGAGGGCTTGGGTTAGCCCATGAAAAGTCATTTATTTAGCTGGTGTGTATATAGTGGCATTTATTGTTGTACATTACTTTTAGTAAACTCATTCTATGACTTAAATTGGTTGATCCTTTTAAATCTTGTTTCAAGTATTCTGCATTGTTTATCATGCCCTCAAGGGATGATGATTTTGAATGTAATTCATAAAATGGGGAAGCTCTTCTGTCATGTGCAGTTTGTAAGAAAATGGATGCATGAAATGGTATAATCATTTTTGTTCCTTCTTTGGCATTATGCTCAAAATAACTGCTTCATCCGTTCTTGGACAAGGAATTTAGCTGACCATGAACAGCTGCCATTGAAGGAATTCAATTTAAGTTCCCTGAGATGGTAACTCTTAAGATTTAAATTGAGTCAAATGCAGGGTAGTTTATTTTTTTGATGTTTCATACTCAGCACAAAAAAAGTGGCATTCTCGTCATCTTACTTGGTCACCTACTTTTGATTTTGTTTTTGTCATGGTTGTATCGGACCATAACTGTCATCACTCTTGCATTAGCCCCTCATAGTCGAAGGGCACTATTAAAAGGCCCTGGGTTGGCTGAGGCACTAAACTTTCAATGCTTGCCTACCTCACCTTTATGTGCCTTCCTTCTGGGGGTCCAGTATCCCCCGAGTCCACAGGCCATCATGGGTACTCCACAACCTGGTGGCCCCCCGGGAATTGGCGGCTTGCCCGCTGGTGTGCAGTCCGTGGTACCTCCCGAGTTTTCTTCCTTAATGCATCCACCCCGGCCGCATCCCACCATGGTCAGCAAACTAGTGCAGGTAAGGGAGAATGGAGGAAGGGGCAGGGATGCCTAGACTACTCTTTTATGGACGCTCGTGTGAAATTGAGGAAGTGGGCCGTGATAACATTCATGTCTTTTAGAAAATATGTTTGCTTGGGATCAAGAAGTGTGATCCCTCTCCCAGTGTTGTTGGCCTGGGTGCATGCACTACATTCCTTGCGCCACAGCAGTGATGTTGGGCATGAGCTCTCACCTATCTGCTGCTGATTCTGAAGATCCATGTTTATCGCAATCAGTTCTATTTCACTTAAAATGTACAAAGTTGATATTCAGCTGGCCATGTGTGGGTAACTGTTACAGGACTAATTTTCTGATAATATTTCCTGAAATATGTATATTTGCATCGGCATCATTAGTATTGCTTCAATTCTATATTTTTCTTTGTCGAGTGGTATAGTATTAGAATAGTTAAGGCTTGATGGCTCTTTGAGTTTAATATGAAATGAATTTGAGGGTTGGTCATGTTCACAAAATGACTCTTTATTTGGCATAGATGGGCTGCAGATTTAAAGATTAAAAAAATAAGATATATATTTTGAAAACACCTTAAATATAGGTGCTTCTACAGCCTTAAGAGCATGTATTTCTTCTTAGGAGAAAACCTGTTCCAAGGATGGAATTTCAATGAGCTAGCTTCATAATAAACTGAAAGATTAGATGTAAGGAATTATCCAATGCAGTACTCTCCTACATTAGTAGTACCTACTCTGTTGTTGTTTGTTCTGTGAACAAACTTCTTTTAATGTTTTTTTTTTTTTTAAGCACTGCTCCTATTGGTGAATCGTCCATCTTGAATGTATGCCCTCCTAATTCTGTGGTCTACATAACCACTTATTTCACTTGTTAAGAAGCTCATTACTTTCAATTTATGTATACCATCTTCATCTTATACTGCTTTTGCGGTTTTTAATGCACTCAATAATACTGCATGCTCTAGGCTGTCTGGATGATTAAATCTTGATGGTTGAAACATTTCACAGACTCAATCACCTCATAGTTAACTTTCTTTCCTATTGCTATCCAATTTATTTCTCATTATTTTATCATCAAATGAGTGTAAAAGGATGGATGATAACGGTCCCCCGTATGTCCTGTGCCTATCACGGCACACCCATATGTATGCAGTCTGATTCATGTTTAGGTCCTGAATAAGATGTTCAGTCTTCTTCGATCTTTTATATTCTCCAAAATATCCATAACTTGGTCCTGTCTACCATGTTCAAGGTCTCAAATTCCATGAAGGAAATATATACATCCCGTCTGTTAAATTCCATTCCATTTATGTTCTTGTTAATGCTTTGTCATCTCACATAAAATGATAATAATAATAATAATAATAATTTTTATTTGTCCAGAGACTGCATCATACAAAAAAAATTGTACACATAGTATAGGACACGTCAATATATACAATAATACACAATGTAAATACATATGCCTATTCTAAGTTTCATGTTCCATGAAATTCCTAATAGAATAGAACAAATTCCTTTGAAGAAAAGCTCTCAATTTTCTTTTAAATAGATAAATGTTTGTATAAATGACGTAGATTATTATTCTTTATATCTTCAATGATAACCACAAAGCATTTTGTGATCATATATGAATTCTTATTTATAAATTATGTGGAAAAGTTTCAATGAGGCAGGGCTTTTATAATACTAAACAGAAAGATTTTTTGCCCATTACTAGAAACTGCATTTTAGCAGTTAAATGTACATATCATTTCCTTAAGACTACCAACTACCATCTGCTTCACAGGCTTGTATTAAATAACTGAATTGTGTTTCACAGACCAGTGACAAGTAACATTGTGAAGTCATTTCAGTTACCTTTTGTCGTGGCCGTGGAGAAAAACAATGCCATGTATCCATTCTTTCAGCCAATTATCTCTCTCTTATTTTACCACTTTAATATTCTAACCAGCCACCATGTTATTCTTTTGAATAGTCCATTTTATTCTCATGAAATTAGAAAAGTGAACTCACGTTATTTTTACATTAGCAATAAGTTTAAAGAGTGATTCTACATAATTCAGTTAAATCTTTAAAGTTTTTCAAAGAGCAGGGGCAGGAGAAGGCATTCAACATGTTGGAAGCCTTATCTTAATTCATATTTAAATTAATCATTATATTTGCAGACTGACTTAAGGAAATTTCTTGACATGTCAATAATTGAACTTATACTACCTTGATCAAAAATTTCCCGGAATTTATTCAGAAAATTAAAAATACAAGTTTATTCATCTAAATCTATATTGTCCCCTTCAAAGTAATCCCCATCGACTGCAACACACTTATGCCAGCGCTTGATCCAATCCTCGAAACATTTTTTATATTCGGTTTTCGGTATGTCCATCAGTGCTTCCTGCGATTTTTCCATTACTTCCTCTCGGCTGCTAAAACGCGTTCCCCGTAATGGTTTTTTAACTCAATTGAACAGAAAGAAGTCACAGGGAGCCAAATCAGGTGAATTCGGTGGCTGTTGGATGGTATTTGTTGCATTTTTCGTCAAAAAATTACGAATAATGATAGCACTGTGCGACGGTGCGTTATCATGGTGCAAAATCCACGAGTTTTCTGCCCACATTTCTGGTCTCTTTCGGCGAATTGCTTCACGCAAACGTCTCATAACGCCCAAATAATACTCTTTGTTTACTGTCTGGCCTTCTGGCAAAAATTCATGATGCACTACACCGTTGTAATCCATGAAAACCGTCAGCATTGCCTTCTTTTTTGACTGAAAACGACGTGGTTTTTTTGGTCTCGGCTCATTTGGTGAACGCCATTCACTTGCCTGATGTCTGGATTGCGTGTCGTACTCATAAACCCACGTCTCGTCTCCAGTAATGATCCTTTTGATGAATGTGGGATCGGATTCAGCCTCGCAAATCATGTCTTTTGCGACGTCAACACGGTCTCTTTTTTGCATGAAATTGAGGTCTTTTGGCACCAACTTTGCTGCTACACGACGGAAACCCAAATCATTAACCACAATGTCTTGGGCGGATCCATAGGCAATGTTCAAGTCCTCCGCTATTTCTCTGATGGTTAATTTGCGGTTATTGACCAACATTTCTTTTACTTTATCAATTTTTTCACCGACTTTCGATGTCGATGGTCTGCCACTGCGTTCATCATCTTCGATTGACTCACGACCACTTCTGAACTGCTCGTGCCACTGGTAAACGACCGTTTTTTTTAGAGAATCGTTGCCGAAACACTTTTCCAACATTTCCAACGTCCGTGCGCCACTAAATCCGTTTTTTACGCAAAATTTAATACAAGTTCGTTGTTGCAAATTTAAATCCATTTCTGAAATTGTAAAAAATCGCCAACACACACAGAGATAGATGTACTCTTGGCTACGTAACTTTTGCAAATGTCAAGTTATGACACTAAGATTTAAAGGGAATATCAACAACAGATGTACCAATTTAACAAAAAAAACAGAACTCAAATCGGAACGATGGGAGCGCCACACGGTGGTTATTCCGGGAACTTTTTGATCAAGGTAGTATGCCTAGTTTAGTCCATGTTTAGGCTTTTATGGCACAAATGAGGCTGTGCCATACAATGTCTTCAGACCTGTTGTCCCTCTGCATATTTTTTATTGATAAAAATGTAAGGACATTGGTTCACTTCAATTTTTCCTCATTAATTGATTCCCCTTCATTTATTTCATTCGTTCAATGCTGTGTCATTTTGAGGAATTTTGTCCATAGTTTGAATTATATTCTCATACTGGTCTTTGCCATTGTTAATATATATATCACCATGGCACATATTCGAAAATCATGGTAAACAATATAAAACACTATCTTGACTAAAATGGCAAGCTTTGTTATTTGAGTTAAGTAGAAAAATGGCCTTTTTCCCTAATACTTCCTCCTCTGTGGCATAGCTTGCCTCTAGTGAATTTTGTACTCAATGGAATGACTTTGTGGTTTCTTGCCGGAATACTTTTACATGTAACTTTAGAAAATAAAAATTGCTGCATATTTCATAGCCACAAAGATACTGTAAATTACCTGGAAGTACTCTTGAAATAATTACAGTGTTTTGTTGATAGAGTAAAAGTTAGATGTGCAGATTTTGAACACAGAACGCAGGTTGGAAACAAATGGTAAGGGATCATACACCCAAAAGGTGTCTGTTCCAATATGAAAGGCACTCAGAAGAATTGACTTAACGTAATGAGCCAAATTGAAACTTGAGTACAAGGCTGTGGCATAAATAGTGTGATATTTATTTAGATGTATGACTTCCCTTGAAGCTACTAACAAATATTGCTAATAGGATTGATATCAAAGAGTTAATGAATTTCACTGGCACATATGAAAGGAGCAGTATTTGAATGGTGTAATCATGGATGAGAGAAAAAAATGCTATCCCTTATTAAATACGAGGGTCATCCGGAAAGTAGTACCCGTTCGTGCCGCATGAAGTGCTGACGACGCGAGTAGCCGCTGGACGAGGTCAGATAGCTTCAGTGGCTTGTCTGCCTTCTCTGAGCCAAGTTGCGTGACGCTAGCATTGCCTGTGTTGTTTCTGTGATTGTTTACAATGTTTAAAAAAATTGAGAACGCCGCCAGTTGTGAAGTGAGGGCAGTGATTAAATTCCTCAATGCAAGAAACGTTCGCCCATGTGATATTCATCGCCAATTAAAGGAGGTGTATGGAGACAATGTAATGGACGAGTCGTCTGTTCGGCGGTGGTGTCGCAACTTCAACATGGGGAGGGGGAACACACACGACGATGAGCGTTCGGGGAGACCGTCTGTCATTACAGACCAACTGGTGAGCTCAGTTGACGAATTCGTGAGGAACGATCGGCGCGTCACAATTGATGACATCTGTGAGCATTTTCCCAATGTTTCTCGAACAATTGTTCATGAAATTGTTAAACACCATCTGCATTATGCAAAAATTTGTGCAAGATGGGTCCCTCGCGTATCTCAATGAGCTGGCGGCGAAGGACTATGCAGCAGGAATACAGAAACTTGTCACACGTTATGACAAATGCCTTAATTTGCTTGGAGATTATGTTGAGAAGTAGTTTAAAGTATCCTCTTTCAAATAAAATTTTTTATGTTTGTTAATATTTACTTTTGTGTCTTTATTTCACGAACGGGTACTACTTTCCGGATGACCCTCGTAGTTCTTATGTTGAATATGCCACGAGGATTCGTGATCCATCGTGGACAATGTTAATTCAGAAATTGATTAAAACGAAAGGGTTTTCATGGAGAAGTTGACTGTTTTGAGGAAAAATGGCCTGAAAAGCATCACACAATTGAGTTCATTTTTAGTGGAAACCTTTGGTAACACAAAGGCAGAATGCACAATTAACTTAATTGTAAAGGGATCACACAAGGGAACTTGAAAAATGAGTTTTATGACTGCTATAACTCAGGTGGTTTTTGACTGCTAAACAAACTCCTAGTATCCTTTTCCCCTTGAGCAATTTGCATCCTAAGTGCAACCTCATAGTGAGTGAGTACATCAGAACAAACTTAGTGTTTAACGGTTCTCTTTTATTTATTTGTCATCCCTGATGTTTCGATTCCAATTGTCCAGTGCAGTGGCAGGGAACCAAGAAGAATTAATTTTTTTAGCTCTTACACCTATTTAGAAGTTATAATTATTATAAATGTGGCATTAAACATTGAATCTTGATGAATCTCAAAAACTTCATGTTATCATTTTATCATGATTCTTACTCTTACAACTTTCCTTCCCTTTTCTTTTAATTTTTCTTTTTTCTATAATTTTGTTTTATCATAAAACTTTCTTCTTTGTACTTATAGACTGAATTAACCTGTCAAAGGATACAAGAATTTGAGACCCAGGCCTCATCAGACTTAGAAATGAGGAATAATAAGATTGACGAGCTCCAAAGGGTAAGTTTGACATGCTTAATGCCTTAGCTGTGATTTTTCATGAAACTATGGTTGTAACAAAATCTAATAATATTATTTACTCAGGGTGATGTAGTTTATCAATATCTGGAACTTAATCTATGAATGCCACAGTGGATAATCAGTGGCATATTACTTTTGGTGGGATTTCAATGGTTAATGATAGTGAAGTGTGAAAGAAGCAGGGTGAGATGAGAAATAAATGGGAGAGCATTAAATGGGGAAATGGCTAAAATCAGAGGTCCTTCTTAACAAATAAATGGCACACTTGATTCTTGACAGCCTGTGCTGGAAATTTTATGATGACGATTTTAGAGGCCAGGCCAAAAATAAATAGCCACCTTAAGTGTCATTTTGTCATAAGCGTGTATGAATTACATAGTGCTTTATGGGGGAGGACGATTTGTGTTAGCTTAAATGTCTTGTTGCAAGGAGGGGTGAGATGTTGAACATTGTTCAAGATACCCCTTTTTCATCATTTTATTGTCATGGTGTAATAGTCATCCTTTTGATAATATACCATTTCATTAATGGTCTTTGGAGGTATTTAAAACATTTGGCAGTGGTAATTCTTTGTGAGAAAACATTGTATAACTAGCTGAAACAAGCTGATTGTGTCATTTGGGGAAGTAATGGACCCTGAAGTCGAATGATCAGTATGACTATAATAATCAGTTTGGGGAAGGAGATTTTCAAAATATTGTGGTTATATTCTGATTGTTACACCATTGGTCATACCTACAATAAATCTATCCTAATAGCAGTACTTTAGTGTAATAAACAATAAACAAGTTTCTTCTCCAGGGAAGTAGTCCTTGACTGATGGTATACAAAATGAAAAAGTTGCTTAATTTTGAGAGAGTGAGTTGGGGGAGTTGGTCTCAAAAGAAGTGTCAGACTGACATCCCTCCTTTTCGTGGCTGTCAATTAATCTAAAAGAAAATCACAAATTGTTATGCTCTCACCATTTCATGATAGATACTTTGTTGTGTGTTCAATTCCTTGTGGTTTATTTGAGTCATTGTTGTTTTTGTAATACAGCAAGCTGATGAGTTGAGGCATCAGCTGCAGGCACAACAAAAGGCCATGGATCAACACAAGAGCCACATAAACAAGTGTATAGATGTAGTGAAGAAACTTCTCAAAGAGAAGTCTAATATAGAGAAGAAAGAAGCGCGGCAGAGATGTATGCAGAATCGTTTGCGGTTAGGCCAGTTTGTGACCCAGCGAGTTGGGGCCACATTTCAGGAAAACTGGACAGACGGTCATGCCTTTCAGGAGTTAACTAGGTGAGTGAAGAAAGTGGATGTAATTGTAAATATTTTACTCTCCATAATATTTTGGATTGTCTTACGCTTATGAGCCACAGAAAGCCCAATGGACATTACTCTGCTTTCATGAAGGCATAGATTGATGAAATTTTACATTTTCTATGTAATAATGATAGGCACAAATTTATTTTCCTTTACATCTTTGGGGTTATTCAGCTGATCATTTGTAATGGGAGATGGTAATGCTATGGCTTTATAGCAGCATGAGTATAGTAATGCTAGCTGAGTTTTAATAGGAAATGTCAGTGGAACTAACGATAACCATACCAAATACAGCTATGTTCTTTTTATTAATTACTTTTTTATTAGTGAAAATTGCTATTTTTATCATTTGTTCGTTTTTGGTCAATTTCACCGGTAAAACATTTGTAATTAGTCTTATCAGACAGGTGTGATCCTCCATGTAAAGTTAAATATTTATGTTTTCTCTGCCATATGGATGCCGTTAGCCTATAAAAATTCCAAAAGAAGGAAGCTGCTTGAGTTTACTTCTAAAAATACCTGAAATTGAGTATGAAAGGCCTAAAAACTTTTGTCTGACTGTAATTGTATTTTGAGCATGAGAAAACTTTTATCTTTGTTCTGTGCACTGACCGTTGATTCATACACAAAGCTTGCAGGTTTTATAGCAGTTGTGTACCTTGCTCAAAATATTACTTCCATTGATGGTTTCTGGCATGGCTTTGTGGAATCGATTCGTATTGGAAATGAAAAAATAGCAACTATGATTCCACCGAAAATTTATGACGATACGACCTGGGTTTCGATGTTCAACGTCATCTTCATGCTTACTATTTTTTCATTTCTAACAATATTACTTGTTTTCATTAAAACCACTGTCCTACTATAGTTTCTGTCGGGATTTTGTACACTAACTATATCGATCTATTGTTTTCTACAGCTTGGACGGTGCTGCTCTATGCTTACTGTTATTTCTCTTAGCTGAAAAGTTGTAGTGTGACTGGACCACAACTTTGCTGTAACCATATTTCTGCTTTCAACAGATACATTTGAAACACCACAATGGTTTCCAGATATCACGAGTATTATCAGATAAAGAAAAATATCACCACCTTTCCAAAAAACCCATTTTTACTAGAAAAGCTTAGGGTTAGTTTGTAAATGGTTATTACCCTATTAATAGACCACTGTCATAATGAGAAATAGTTATAGTTGGATAGTATGTGTTGCTCTTCTTGCAATCAATTGAGTTAAAATACACACATGAATGAGTGCATGAATTGGACATTGTATGCTACTTATAAGAACTGTTGTTTTATTTTTATTAAACCACTTATATAAATTGGCCTCGACTGTAAAATAGTTGGGCTACTATCCACTATAGTGAAGTTTTGTTGTTAGAAACTATAAATCATAAATGTCATAATGCCTTTTTTTGTTGTTTTACTTTAATTTCTTTATTTGAGTAATTCAACAAAATATCCAAATTTATTGAAGTAGTTTAACAGAAATATGTTCTTAAGTCTGGAAGCAGTAAAAGTCTTTGCTATAGTGTGTACACAAATTTGGTGTGTATAATAGAAGAAGCATACATGCTATTGCACTCTTAAATATAGATAACCATTCAATGAAGCTGCTATTAATTATAAATTGCATTCAATATAAAAAAGGTTTCTGTAATGTCCTTAAACATTAGTATCCTCCATAAACATTTCACAAGTCTAATATAATATTTTATATTATTATTATTGATATTTTATCATTTAAGGTAGATTTTGGATGCATGCAGCGTGTACAACAGTACAACTACTTATTTCTTTGCCTATCTTAACACAACCTGAGATGCAACGCTACAGTAAACTATTCTCCAACTCTGCCATGTTCCTTCCTTCTTTTCACTCCATCCAACATGCCTATCCCATTCTTACCTCCTCCTCGCCTGCCTAACATTCTCCCCTCTATCACAGTAGTTACCATCCCATCGCCAATCTAAATTCTCTCATTTTTCAATTAATGTAGCACCATTGAGCTGCACTAATTGTCATTATAGAACCAATCTCTGAATTTTATGATGTAGAATATTTATTACACATTTTTGGTTTGTGATGGAATTGAAATGTTGTGATGGTGTTTTAAGTTCTGGCATAACCAACAGTAAAAGAGGATAAGGGTGCCTTGATAATTTTTAGAAGAATTACTGAAGAAAATTGGTAAAATGAATTATTTTAGGTGTGAGTCGACTAAAATGCTCTCTTTTGTGATTCAGGCGGCAAGAAGAAATAACTGCAGAAAGGGAGGAGATAGACCGGCAAAAGAAGTTGCTTTTGAAGAAAAGGCCGTCAAACAGTGAAACTGGAAGGAAGCGCAGTTCTAGTAACCAAGGTAGTGCAGCAGCTGCGGCAGCGGCAGCTGCGGCTGCAGCTCTCCACAATGGCACGGATTCATCGGCCACTTTTCTAAAACCAGATGCCATTAGAGAGTTCTCATGGCAGGAATACTATGAGGCTGATGAAATCTTAAAGGTGAATATTTTTCTTTCCCCCGCCTCTCCACTTGGTCATGCCTCATTGCTTATTAGGTAGATATTAGATGTATTATTTTTATTTTATAATTATATATTCAAGTAAAATTATTATATGAATTTTTATGACTGTAATTCTAATATTTCCATTGTTATTGGTTGTCTTCTAATTCATAGTCACAGATAGTGTCAGAAAAAACTAATTTACATCATTGTAGACCTTAAATGCATTGTCATACTTCATATATTCATTTACTCTGTCCATATTGCCTGTACTTATTCTCTCCTTATTTCCTCTTTTCTAATATTCTCTTCTCTTAAAAGACCAACACCCCCTCTACATCTCATATTTCCCTCAATCTCCTTTTCTGCATACTTCTAATTCCCCTACAATTTCATCTCTTCTCCTACGTCCTCCCATCATTACTTTATCTTCCACTCTTATTTAGCTTATTATCTCTATCCTCTTCCATACGTCGTAAAACCTCCCTCACAAACTTTATTTTTCATTTTATACACATTTTTTATGTGAAGTTTTGCTGATTTTAGCCATAACTAAAACATCTATGAGCTAGTAGATGAGCAGATAAATTATGATTTAAAAATTAAGTATTAAAGTGTTGAAGCCACTTTTTGCCTAAAATTTGTCTTTTGCTGCCAAAGTATTGGGGTTCACAGTCTGATTCTCTGTGGAGAATCCTGCCAAAGATGGCTTTGATGTAAATTTTATGGCCCTAGAAAGTTACTTCAAATGGTGAAGAATTTCACATTTTCATCCTATGGATTTGAACCCATGTATACAGTTTTGGACATGGCTTTTGTTTATATTTTTGATTAATCGTACAAACCGCCTTATGCAATCAAGATCCAAGATTTGGTGAACACATTTCACTTCTGAGTAGAATTAGCCCAGGACATAAAAATTGGCAAAATGCCATGTATTTGCTATTGTTTGTTGGCAATTTCTTGCAGAATTTTTACCATAGGAAGAGAAAAAATTGTAAGCATAAAGATTATATTTTTGTAAGTCGCAGTAATGGAAATGGTGTATGTTTTGTTGAATTGCAGCTCAGGCAAAATGCATTGAAGAAAGAGGATGCAGACCTTCAGCTGGAAATGGAAAAATTAGAAAGGGAAAGGAATTTACACATCAGGGAATTAAAACGAATACACAATGAAGATCAGTCTAGGTTGGTCCATCTCTTACTAAGTGGAAATTTGGACTTAGTTTTTCAACTTACTAAAATTTTCTCTCCCGTTTTTTTTTTTAGGTTTAATAATCATCCTGTGTTGAATGAAAGGTATTTGTTGCTGATGTTGTTGGGGAAAGGTGGTTTTAGTGAAGTTCATAAAGTAAGTTTATTTGTTGACAACTTGTTAAATGTATAAATCTACTATAAATTTTTGACTTAAATGGTTGGTTTCCTAGTTTTAAAAACATAAAACATGGAATGAGTAGATAATTAATTGTGAAAATGGTGACATGTTCAGTTTAATCCCACACTTGTTCATTTGCATACATGTTAATCCTTTCATTTTGAACTTTTCAACATTTTTCATTCGTAATATTGGTACCTGGTGCATCTTGAGAAATAAAATAATACATGTTATCTGTTTTAGGCATTTGATTTGAAAGAGCAACGGTATGTGGCATGTAAAGTTCATCAGTTAAACAAAGATTGGAAAGAAGACAAGAAAGCAAACTACATAAAGTGAGTCTTTATTACTTGCCCCTAAAAAATTGATGTTTATAGGTCTACCTTTCACATACTTAAAAAGAATTTGCTGGTCATTGATCAGTCATCCCCATATTCATTAAAGATTCTAATTAGTGTAGGAGGATATCATCTTGGCAATTGTGATTTGGTACATTGTTTCGGAAACTAACTTTGTCGTCATTGTGGTCTCTGTATTGGCAATTTTTAATTTAATCAAAAAATGTTAAAAATGTTAATTTTTTTATTTCTACCAATTGGTAAATGTTGGCTAATGTTATGGCCTCCGTCAGTGAAGAGTATTCATTTTATGGCATGGATTGATTCTATATTAAAGTGAGATTTTCTTTATTGAGAAGCAAGTTGGTTAAAATCAGTAATATGACTGTAATCTTATGTGCCATTGTTTCGTGGGTTAATTCAGTGACTGGGTAGTCCAAAATTAAAGCAACAGTCAATATTGATCAAAGGTGAACTTTATTATGTATCCATTTCTTCTTCATAGGCATGCACTTAGGGAATATAACATACATAAATCATTGGATCATCCACGGGTTGTGAAGCTTTACGATGTGTTCGAGATCGATGCGAACTCTTTCTGTACAGTATTGGAGTATTGTGATGGCCATGACTTGGACTTCTATCTTAAACAGGTATGAACTATGCCATAGCTTTTGTATCCATTGGAACGACAATTTTGTGTGTATGTATATATTTATTTTCTTAGCTCTTCATTTTACTACTCTGCTGTTCATGATGATTCAGTTAACACCAGATTGTAACCATGATGGTTGTTTCAAGACGGGACTGAGACAGCTTTGTATTTTCACTTATTATAAAAGGGATAATTAAACCGAATGACCTGTGTACAATATTTCTGTTTTTATTTACAGCACAAGACAATTCCTGAACGGGAAGCAAGGTCAATTGTTATGCAGGTGGTGTCTGCTTTAAAATACCTCAATGAAATCAAACCTCCAGTTATACACTATGACCTGAAGCCTGGTGAGTCTAGTCAAAAAATAGTATGGTTTTAAGAGCTTGCAATACTCTACCAAGTTTGCTTGAAGTTCAGAAGGGAAATATACAACACTTAAGGGAATACAATCGTAAAATGTGTGCACCTATGACTGTAACAACCCTGTTGAATTTGTCTCTTACATCAGGATGGACCACAAAAAGTGTCCCTGATGTGGGAGAGTTAAAGAATCAAAGGGGGAGCATTTTGACTGAGTTATATATCAATATATTCATTCATTACTTTTTGTAATGAGCACATCAGTGGTTGACTATGAGTGTGTCGTCATGGAGTGCAAAGGTCACCATTGTTTTGGTGGCTTTAAAAATTATTCATCCACTCTTATATTTTTAACTCTGAAATTATTCTATCGGATAATTTATGAAGAATTATCTATGTATGTGCTTTTATATTTTGCTCAGTTATTTGTTTTTATATGCCTTTATTGGGCAATAGTAGGGGTCTAGCAAATCTGTGAGCCAGGGATGTTTCATGTGTAGTTATGAAATCAAAACGCCAACAGAAAAAGTTCTCCTCATTCTAAGCCAACTTCGAGCCAAATTTAATGCAACTATAGTGATTGATAATTAATAAATTTATATAGATAATTTGTTTTAAGTTTAAAAGTTGTAAAACATGTATTTTCATAGTCAGTGTCAAGTTCTCATGTGAATATTTTCACTCTACTTAAGGTTATCATTTCCAGAAATAATTTTGCATGCTCATATTAAAAAGTAATTTTGGTAAATTAGTTTTTTGTGATCATATGCTTGCTTGATTGAAATTATTTTTAAATAAATAATTTGTTTTTAATATTTTCAAAAACTACATTCTTCTACCTGATTGAAATATTTGGCAAATTGGCCTACTTTTGTTGCTATTAACTTCTTAACAATTCATAAGTGAGTGATAGAATAGATGAGATCAATTTATAGATTAAAAGAGCAGTGAAACTTGTACTTTTACTGACGGAACTTAACAATCCATGTTTTTTTCTCGTCACTTCCGGAATATGAATGCATCAGAATGGATAAGATTTTGTAACCACAATTTTTCCATTAAAAAAATAATTGAGTAATTTGTAATTAATGAAGAGAACCCCAGCAACTCTTCCTGTAAAGTGCTCAAAATAATGATGAGTATATCAGTCATGATTTGGATGGCTTGCCAAGTTAGCCCCTTCTAAGAGTGATTCTAATGATAATGCCTGGTGTAATTTAAAATAAAAAATGTTCAGTATTTGGAATGATGTGTCATCAGATTGTCAGCCGTCATTGAATGAATGAAGCATTGCATTTTACGAGTGCTGCATCAATTCCATCATGTGGTACCTCCTTTTTTTGCTGAAAGTCTTACTGTGAAGAGATTTTGTGTGTTTAATTGATTCCATAAATATTAATTTTCAGGCAATATACTACTAACCGAAGGGAATGTGTGTGGTGAGATCAAAATCACAGACTTTGGCCTAAGCAAAGTAATGGATGAGGAGAATTACAATCCAGATCATGGAATGGACCTAACATCCCAAGGGGCAGGCACATACTGGTTTGTATATTTAGTTTTTTGTTGATATTTGTAATAGAAAAACTGGTGTTATAGACTGATAATTAATTGGCTGGTAATCGGTAATTGTCATATTGGCTCCTTTGCTGATCAATCAAATTATCATCTAATTTGTCATCTCTCGTCAAATGTAATATTCCCTTATATTTCCACCATTTTATGCCTGCCAAGATAATCATTAGTCTTGAAAATAGGCTAGATTATTGTAATAATTTTACTTGCTATTGTAATAATTTTAGCTTATACCTAATTTTCTGTCTAGATGTTTGTATGAGACTATTTATTCAATTTTCAGTGTGTCCCAATAATGAATGAATTTTAAAAAAATTTTATGCTTTAAATATGCAGCCAATTGATTTTATTATTCCCTACCATAGGGCATTCATCAGTGCATTATTTTGGTAGTATAAAAATAGGTCTTTAAGCTGGTTGTCTTTATTATCCTAAATAAAAACTTGATTATCAGTACCAGGATATTTTGAAAGATAGTAAAAATTTAGCAATGAAAATTATATCAATTGTATTCTGTCCATAGATGCCAAATAAAATAAAAACGATGCTTCATATTTTTCCTTATTTTCTATCCTTGACAAAACTATTGTAAGCCTTGTTCATAACTTCAATGCTTTTCTTCTGTGTACCTTTCACACTTTTAAGATGAATTTTTTATATAAGTGCATCCATGCGTGGTGTATTCTGAGCACAGTTGTCTCATTTTAGGTACCTGCCTCCTGAATGTTTTGTTGTTGGAAAGAATCCTCCCAAAATTTCTTCCAAAGTGGATGTGTGGAGTGTAGGTGTGATATTTTATCAATGTCTTTATGGCAAAAAGGTGAGTACCCTGAGAACATTCAAAATTATTTGCATTCTTCTGAAAAATCCTTAAATTATCATGTGCTTCAAGATTGTTGTTTGTAGTGAATCATAAAGGTGATGGGCTGCTCTAAGTTTTGAAGCCATGAAATTTCAGTCCCCTTCTGAGGATTGCTGATTAATGTTTAAATACAGTTCAGTTGTATCTTATCCATTTTGTATTGTGAGGTGCTTTTAAATTTTAGCATGCTATATAATCGCCTTCCAAGGTATCCATTTACGTAAAAAGAGTATTTGGAAAAATGTGATTTAGCTTGTGGTCATTTGGTTTCTATTTCTAATCTTTGTCTTCACACTTATTTGTGTGAACTTTAATTTAATCTTCTAAAGATTTAGTTCTGACAAGTTGTTCATTGAATGCTGAAAGTGCTTATTTTCCATTGCAATCATGCCAATTAGTTGTTATAATAATCTGTAGCGTCATATATGATATTTTTCATTCTAAGCAACATTCATATAAACTTTTTTGTGTTTGTGGTTTCTGTAGCCCTTTGGACATAACCAGTCTCAGGCAACCATTTTGGAAGAAAACACTATTCTAAAGGCAACGGAAGTGCAGTTTGCTAACAAACCAACAGTCAGCAATGAGGCGAAGGTAATGAAATTATGTAACTTTTAGTATTTTCTTATGATAAGAGATGGATAATAATCCCTTTTCATTGTTAATGGTTCTATAGTTTTATTCCAGAAAAATGTGCTTGTTATACAAAACTTGAAAATCTTTGGAGGTTTAAACTATTGCCAAATTTAAAAATATTCTGCTTTTGTGAATGTTGGTTGTAATCATAGTCAAATAATGTTGCACATTTTCCCTCAATGATTGATATTTTCAGATTAGATCTGTCCATAAACCATGCAAGGTTTTCCCAAATATTTGACCCCTCCCCTGATTTTCCTGTTAGGATCTTTCATGAAGTTAGTATATGTTAATTATAATCAAGTCTATTTGCTGCTTTCTTAAGTATTAAATTAGCATTGTTGCCCAAAAAATACAATTTGACTAGATGGGTAAAACTTTCAAGTTGATTGCCATTTAATTCAAAATAAGTGATCTTTTCACCTTTAATGGTTCAATTTTTTTTTTAATACCCATTATTTTCAATCACATTTTTTTCATTTGCATATTTTTAAAATTTGAGTAGAAATGTTTATTCAGTTTATAATCTAACAAAAATATCAAACCGAAAGATATAATCATCTTTGTTATTATTTTCATGGGATGGTGTAATTTGTTATTTTTTGTCATTTTCTTTTGCCTTTATAGCACTGTTACCATTTCATTCCAAACGTACAATTTAATAGTAGTTCTCCCTAGTTTTCTTCATTTGATTGTCTCATTAGGTTTTTTAAGTGTAAAGAAACGTTTCAGTTATTGAAATGCTCAAATTGCCTCCTTATTAGCTTGCTATGATTTGGTTCAGCCTTGCCATCAGCAACACCTTTCCTTTTTTCCACAATATGCCCTTCCTATATCACTTCTTTTGTCCATATTGAATCCAGCATAGCACAAGTGGCAAGTTCCTAGTCAGTGAAAGCATGTTTTCAACAGCTAAATCGGTGATGCTTGCTTTCAGGAACTCCTTGTCTTCATCAAAGAGGACATTATCTCGATGACTTTACAGTCACCTCCTACCCTTACTCATTCCCTTTCCTTTAGTAACATTATAGAAAACAAGTTCTTGAATATAGACAAGCCACTTGTTTCAAAGTTTAAACTATAATATGAATGGGGTTATCAGTGAAATATAAAAACTATAATATGAATCAGGTTATCAATCTAGGATTTTACCCTTCCCCACGCACAGCACAACCTTCCGCTTATAAAATTTGGGCTCGAAGGACTTGCATCGCAATCAATATCTCTGTTCACTATGAAGAACCAATAAATGGTACAACAAATAAGCCTTGTGTATTATAGAACACAACCTGTTGGTAATCAAGTTTTTCCAGTAAACTTTTGAGCTGAGGCATTTATGAAATTACTGGGCATACTCAATTAGAATGGCAACCACCTTGATTTCCCTTGAGGAGCTGCGTCAGCATGAATATCTATTCAAAGTTATGCCTCCAATTAATGTCTTGGACAAACAATTCAATTTTCAATTATATCCTAATGGAGAGTTAACTGAACGAGGACATTTATACATTTAGAGGTCAAGTTAGCTTCGGAGTAAATGTGAAGAATAAACCTCTTAAGTCTGGTTTGCAGCTCTATATTTTGTCAGAGGCTCAATCAGGTTATGACGTCTATTCTGAAGTTAATTTGGGAGCAGTTTGTGGTGTCAGTGATGTTGTAGAGCCTCTTATGTTTAAACTAAGGAACTAATTTGAGGAATGGCCATATAATCTATAATTGGATAGGTTCTATAACAGCACATCCCTCTTAAAAGGTTTTGGAAAGAGAAAGCTTAGGGTGTTTAGACATTAATGAAAAATACAAAGGGACTCTCCAAAGAATTAACCAATGCAAAGTTACGAATGAGAGAATTTGATGAAGTGTAATGCAAGGCCTTAATAATTTCTTGAATGCCAATTCCTTTTTATACATTTTTGCTTACTTTTAGAAAGATGTAAATATGTAAGTTTTCAGTTAATTTACATATCTTCTTCATATACTTCTGACTTGCCAGTAATTCATTGAACTTAAAATTCCTGAAACCTGAAAACCTGTACTGTCAGGTAATCATTTCATTTCCATGCCAATAGGCTAATGCTTGTCTATTTTTCTTAGCCAACCTTATTATAATTGTGAAGACACATAAGAACTACTGTCTTAACAGAGTAGTAAATAAGAATAATAGAAATATCAATTTGCAATAACCGCATTTTTGTATTATTTGTCTTTAGTTAGTAAAGATATTCTTAGGGAGAAAAAGGATTTATTTAGCATATGGTGGTATATTAAAAAAATCAACTCATTTTTCATGGTCAAAAAATCATCTTAATTATACAAAGCACAATTTTTCTGGTGTTTGGTAATTAGGAAAAATGAGGTGGAAAAGTTTGGCCATTTTTAGTAATACTGTCCCTTGAATTTTTATTAGGGTATTATTCGCCAATTTTGTTTTTTGGGTTAAATGGAAAATGGAACCATTTGGTCTCAATTTCACCCAAATAAAGACCTCTGTCTATCTGTCTTTATCTTCGTGACAATTGAAATGGAATTTCAATTATTTTTCACTGTTATTTGGGTCTTAACAAGTTGGATGATAGAAAATCTTATGTCAGTTGTCTTTGCCGAAATTTGTCCAGTCTTCCTCATTATGTGACAATACTCTCAGTTGATTAATTTGCAAGTAATATTTATCTGACACATCTCCCAATGCATGGATAAATAAGTATTGACCTGCTGCTATCTTTTTTAAAATGCAATAATTACCATTTTGATGCACATTTTAAATGAGGGTATTCATTTAGTAATGGCACATTTTTTTTTAGGCAGTACATGTACAGTACAGTAAGTTACAGGTGTATTCCTATGTTTCACAGTGTACTATAATGGATTCTCATGTTGGTGTTTACTTTCAGGGTTTCATTCGTGGTTGTCTTGCCTACCGTAAAGAGGACAGGATAGACGTTTTCTCCCTGGCAAGGCACGACTACCTTCAGCCCCCAATACCAAAGCATGGTAGGCAAGCAAGCAGCCAGCAGGCAGCACAGCAGCAGGTAGTGGTGGGTGGGGGCGGTGGAGGGGGAGGGGGAAGTGGCGGTGGTGGTGGGCAGGTTCAGACGTCAATTGTTGGGGGGGGTGGTGGGGGTGGGCAAACCCCCCAACAGGGGAACCAGCAGCCCGGACAGACTTCTTTCACCACTGGGATGTTTGGTGGCATGAATGCATCGAGTTCATCATAGTGACGGCAGACGCCCCCTCCCCCAAAGACTACTTCTCCCCCCGCGGGGTCGAGGCGCTCAAGAGCGTCCCGGCCGGCCCTTTGCCCCATCGCCGTTGGGTCACGGGGATCCCGGAGTGCCAGAGGAAGGGGGCAGACTTAAAAGGAGCCAGGAGAGGACTCCTTTGCCGGTGGAATGTGGCGGTATGAGTGTTTCTTTGAGATGTTGCATCTGGTCATAGTGTGTGGATGTTTGCGTGTGGCTAGTGTGTGTGTTGTCATCTCTACTGCTACTGAATGAAGGCATTCGTGCCCTTGGGTGGAAGTACTGTACTCTCTGCCTTCCCCCCCTGCCCAGGGTCGCGTTTGGTATAAGGTGTTCCTTCTCTCGTTATGAGGGGCCGCACCCTCTGACCGAGAGATAATAAGCAGTATTGGTGTAGAAAATGTATATGTGCGTGCAGGGATGTCCTCTACTGAGGGCATTTCAATGGTTTACATCAAGTCAGTTGCTGCCTGAATGACAGAACTGTTTCAATAGTGTACAGTGAATATTATTATTATTGCGATCATTATTATTGAAGAGTGACATTATCATCATCGCTGCTGTTTTATTGTGTTGAAACAATAAGAACAATTTTCCAGTTAATTCTATAAATACGTAGAAGTTTTGTTATATATATATATATACAAAAATATATATAATATATAAACTGTAATGAATGGTGGCAGGACACAGAACGGCTTAGTGAATGTCCGCCCTGCATTTTTTGCCAGGGCCTAGGAGTGGTGTGATTTGCTCCTCTTTCTGTGAAATGTTGGAGAGCTCCCTTAACTAAATTAAACTCTTTCCTTTGTTTCTGTCCAATCCCAAAATGTGTACACCATTGCAGCAGCACTTATACTGTTACAGGCAGGCTTTGTGAATATTTTGCAAAATAATGGCATCATATCAGTTTAGCTATGGGAAACAAAGAGGGTGTTGTGTATGGTGTGCCACAGAAAACAAAGCATTACTTAACCTAATGGAGGATGAAAGCTGTTGAAATTTTCAACATTGATTCTAGGGTAGGATAGGGGTATTCTGTGAATATTTTACATCCTGCTTAAAAGCATTGCTTTTTCCTCCTCTGGAGCATGCCTGAAATGTCTTTGTTTTGACCCTCTGATACTCTTTTTAAAGTTGTTTTCCCTCCCTCAGTAACTTGCCTATTTTGAAGCATTTCCAGAACCAGAGGTATATTTAAATCCTTACATTACTTCATGAAGTAGCAAAATTACCTTTTGTTGCTTCTTGATGTAAATGTGACTCGATTTTCTTATTGTTAACTTATTGGAAGTTACTTTTCCCAATGAAAACATGAATTGTTATTTGCTGTGTAACAGTGGGACTGTGATTCTCAACTTATTAAAGGTCATGTGCGGACTTAAGAGATGTGGCCTATGATAAATGCTAATGTTATGGTTGTTTTTAGCACTGGTGGAAAATTGCCATGATATCCTGCTACCTTAATTTAGTGAGAATTAGTTTCTGTGGTCTCTGGAAATGGATGCACAAATTTTGTTTCTCTTTTTGACTACCAGCCTACTTTCATCCCAGTACCAAAAGGTGTACTTCTCTATTATCAGCCCCATTCTCCGTGAGGTAGTGGTGGAGAGGTACATAACATTCATGAGAGAGCAGGTAGGAATGCAGGAAATTAATGGTGGTTATGTCATGGAGAGCCAGTATGTTGTTACAATCCTTGTCATTGCTGTGCCCGATCAGTATGGACTTCCTTGCCTTTGGACCACTCTGGTGAGCATACAGCAAGATGCTCAAAAGTGAACTTCATTGTTTATCAGAAGATTTGTTCCTTTTTTCTACTGAATGGCGAAGAAAGTAAAAATGAAATAGGAGGTTTTACGTGAATGGGCAGGAGATTGTAATGGTGGAGATTGATCAGAATGTGTGGCTGCCTCATGTTTGTGTCCTCTTTGTGTAGAGTGGAGCCCTATTTTGTCCTTGGCAGATGTGCTATTTTTTTTTAATGGTGAACAGGAATAAGCTGCATCCGAACATAATGTAACTGTATCCCCTGACATGGCATATCTGTGGGAACTGTAAGATAAAAGTAATACTGTTTTTTTTGGGGGGGCCATTTGGTTGCGTGAGAAGTGGCCATCCGTGTACACAAGTCATCGCTCACTAGGAAGTGAACATTTGAATTTGGTTTCTTTACCAAAGAACAGTGTTCTGGAAGAGTACCCAAATAATTCATATCTTCAGATTGCCAGTGCTGGATTAGCTTTGTAAATCATTATCCCTCTTTTTGTCTCGTACTCTGGTAAAGCCGTTCTCGTGTTGTCATAGTTCCTGATACAAGAATGGCAACATTAGAAGAATTTGTCACTGTTGAGAGCTTCCAAGATCTTTTTAGTCGTATGAAGAAAAAAAAGAGTTCTAAATTCCTCTTAATATATTCCCCAGCAACAAATCCTGTGATGGCCCCCTTATCCAGTCTCCCCTCAGACCCCGCTCCATTTCCAAAAAAAAAACACCCATGGCAACAGTGGTCCAGTGGCAATTTTACTTCTTGTTATCATTATCAGCATGACTGGGAAGGTAATATGCCTTTAACTTCCATGAATCTCTACTAGCTTGGCCATAAGACAATGTTTATAGCTTTGACTGTACATACCATTCAATTGGAGCATGGTGACGTAGTGTGGTGGCTGTCACTTATTCAGTTTCCAACCTGAGTATCCTTGTTTTTGGGTTACTTGTGTGATAGTGAAGCTGAGTTGAGCTTGATTCTATGGAATTATTTATATTGTGATTAGTACTCATGGTTAGCATAGTTAAATTTTGCTAGAATGTGGTATTGTTTGTTGATAAATACAGCTACTTCTTTACTGTTCTCATGTAAAGGTACGAAACTTTTTTAAATTTGTAAGTTATGTATGTTTAAAAAAATCCATTTAATGAATTGCACACGAGGAGAAATTTTGTTGATCGCTCTGTAATAACTGTACAGGACAATTGTATTTTAGCTTCCCTTAAAAGAAAAAAAAAACTTTTGATTCACACAGATGTTTTTGATCTGTGTCAATACAGGAATTGTTTTTAATTTTAATTTAATTTTTTTTTTTTGAAAGTGTCGGCCACCACAGTAATTAACCCACACAAGGATTGGACGTGTGGAGCCTTTCTGACCAACTGGTACCATTTCCTCCCTCCCTCTCCCCCCAGCCACCTCATAAATCCATCCTTGCCCCCTGGTCCCTCTCTCCCCACTTCCCGAACCTCTCAACCAATCCTAACTGCTAAGAATTGAGCATAAACCTCGCTCTCTTCCCTCTTGTGTAATAGTTATTGTGAGTAGAAAGTCTTGGATTCCCAGCTGTCATCGTGGTGGAGCATCGTTCTGTATGCTCTTGTGTGCTCAGTAAGTCCTGCTAGGCACGTGATTCAAACTTACTGTTGGTAAATTGTTCAGTATTTATACTAAAGATTTAAAAAGTGGGATGAACAATATTAAAATGAATATTGATGCACCCACAATGTAATAAAGGGTCACTCAAATACAGCACTGAGTAAGTTTTACTGTCTTGTTTCACATTATTGTACATAATACACTTGATCTTCTGAACTGGGAGATTTTTTTATATGTACCTTATGTATGTATGTATATGTGTATATATGCATGCATGAATATGTGTGTATGTATAAATATATATGTACCAGTGCGTATTACACACAGATATCATATACCTGATGTCCTTGTATAATGTGATCATGAACAATTGGAACACCTTGTGTGGTGCTTTTCTCTGATAGTTTGCCTGTGATCTTAAATGTGTGCTGCTAAATAGGAAAATTCCTTCAGTTTATACAATTAAAAATGATTTCAGTGATTTTTAAGAAATTAACTTATCAGCTGAATGGCTGGAATTATTGTTTCAAATTTCTTGTGATCTGAATAGTTATTTCAGTTCATTCCCTGGGTAATTGATGGTGGGTACACACTAAAAAAGACCAAAAACCTCTGGTCGTCCAAGATTATTATTTTAGAAAAGACATAAATTCAAGGGTATTGGTAGGATTCTGGAGTGGCTTCCTGGAAGGCTTGTTATCCGAAGCTGCTGTTAAAGAATCAAATACATAGAGCTATTAAAATTAAAGGCAGCACGGGGAAATGGCTCCCCTTTCTTGACTGTGACTTCCATATGCAGCAAGAATTGGCAAATGGTAAGGACTGCCCTCAATGAAATGGAGAATCAGTTTTAAATGTCAGGATTAAGATGGGAACATGCATACCCCCAAAGGTCACTTAAGTATGCCGGAAAGAAGAGCCCGACCAGCTTATTCAGAATGGCGGGTATCATTACCAAGGTATGTAGTTGCATAGAGTGAAAGGTTAATTGAAGAAATTTTAAATTTAGAAACGACATTTATGTTACTCATTATAGGGACTGACAGTGGTATTTCTCCTTTTTCATGTTGTTGAGTACTGAAAGCTGCTAAGCTTAAAACTTCAAGATCCTTATCAATAATGTTCTCGCATTAAATTTTGTAAGTCTCATAATTTAAAAAAAAAAATACACTGCAAGCATTCTTTAGTGTGTTCTATATTCAAGGAAAAGGGGATTGTGTAAAATGACCTTGGCTGTTGACACCATAAATAGAACTACTATCGAAGAAAGGATGGATATGCATAAATCTGAGTAAATGCATTAAAATTTTGGCTAGCTTATTCACTAATGGTTGGATGTAAATTACATTTTTTCAATTGACCAGGAAAATAACTGAATGTGCAAGTAAAGTCATTGCTGACATGATGAGGGGTGATTTGCAGCAATGTGATATAGCATGTTAATATCCAGGAAATAACAGTAAATAATAAAAAACTGTTTTGCAGGTGCATGTTGCAAACAAGCAGCTGGCATTAACCAATTCATAGGGTACAGAAAACCAAATGAGAATTGTTACAGTAAATAGAATATTTTAGGGGTAAGATGTCACCCATGCTCTTCCCCATTAAATAAAGGAAACATTAAAATAGGAATGTTCAACTGATGGGGAGAATTTTTTTTAGATGGAAATTTTACATGGCTATTGACCTTGCATTACATTGCAAATAAATCAGAATAAAAATGCATAACTGTATTCTATTGTTTCAGGCTTCACTTCGTGGAAGTAATTGATATCCATTATTGAAATAGAAAGAAAGACTCGTACTTTTCCAACTGTGGCCAAAGTAATAGTGGAAAAAGAAAACTTGAGTAGTAAAAACAAGACAAAATTGAATTTTTTTCTGGAAGCATGTACAGGTGATGGAATGATTTAAGGAAGGAGAAAGTTCATATAAAGACAGCATACTTCACCAAAAAAGGAATTGATGGCAACCATGTCATTTTGAAACCATTATTTCAAGCATATTATTGTATAGGGAGACCCATGACAATTAATTAGTAATCATGAAAATAAATTATTACAGAAGAATGATTATGATTAAATGAAGTGAATCAACAGTAGATAATGTTTATAAAGAGCAGGAAAAGAATATTTGCTTTATATTGCTCTTGAGGATTAAAAACATAACTAAGGCATGGGTTTGGAAAATAGTAATGGACAGAGTGCTAAAAAGTACAGAGGAAGGCTATGAAAGGGTTATTTTTAATGGTCTTATGGATGATGAAATGACTAGTATATGAAAGTAAATTGTGAATCAAGTTCTTCAAATTGCATGGAGAAGCTCTGTGCTAGTTAGGCGCCGCGTTTGCTAATGCACGAACAAAAATTGACCCGGAAAACTGCTCAAATGGAAAATTTGGCCGTTTGCAAGCGAATTTTTGCGCCAATTTCTAACTGTGGATGAAACTTCGTTTCACCACTATACTCATGAAAGTAAACAACAGTCGAAACAATGCATCGGACCAGGATAACCGACCCCAAAGAATGCAAAAACAATTTTTTCTGCGAATAAGGTTATGGCGACTGTTTTTGGGATTATTCTCATTATATACCTGGATAAGGGCAATACTATTGCAGGTCAGTACTACGCAGAGTAATGGCAATGTTTCAAGAAGTAAGTGAAAAATGAACGACCTCACTTAGGGAAGAAAATAATCTTGTTTCACTACGACAACGCACCTTCCCATTCGTCAGTCGTCGCGATGTCTAACATAAACGAACTGAAGTTCGAATTGTACCCCCAACCACCATATTGCCCAGATATAGTCCCCAGCGACTATCATCTATTTCCTAACCGTAAAAAATGGCTCGGAGGTAAAAAAATTGAGAGCAACGAGGAAGCTATCGATGGTGTAGAAGTGTAATTTGATGGACATGACGAATCGGATTGTAATATAATGGTATCACTGCATTAGAGAACCGTCGAAAAAAAGTATTAAACTTAATGGAGATCATGGTGCAAAATAAAACAAAAAAAGTTGTCTTTCTTTATCAGGTCGGAAACTTTTCAACTCCCCCTCGCCTTAGGGTATATCAAAAGCAGATTGAGTCAGCATTAGTGGAAGCTTAAATGTTTCATCATTGAAAACAAAGGTGAATATAAATATTTCAAATATCCAGTGATAATATAAATGCAGTCTAAGTTGCATTAATGTTGATCGTCAGTTTAAAGTTCAAATGTTCATAAACTTTACAAGAATTAGTTTTATGCGTACTTAAGTCAATCTAAAGACATCATAGTATGTTTACATTATTTTTCACATGTCAATTGAGGTTAGGACATGGTCATGTGACCAGCTGGACATTTGTTTATCAATTTGATAATTATAAAGTCGGTGGTTGATTTTTATTAGTGAGAGGAGGCATTTACTTTTAGCAAGTTTTGGAGCATGTGGAATGGCAACCAATTTTTTATCTGTTGTATTTTATTTACATGAAGAAATGATCTCTAGCTGGTTTTTTCCCAAGTTAGGGAGATAACTTGTATTTGAATCCCACTTTTCTGCAGTTTGTAGCAGTCTTTCGTGGTCAAATGATTGTTGAATATAAATATGTAACCAGTTCAAATACATGAGTAACTGTTTACATTATTCTTTTTTCATTAAAAATTTCATTATCAATCATTTAAACAAATTTTCGGTGAATATGCCACTTAGTTTAAGGGTGTGTGTGTGTAGTATATGACAATGATTACATAATTAAGAAATGGTATTGAAAGAATATTGGATTATCAGAAGGGAGAAATGGAAAGCTGAAGAAAACCTGTTAAGGTGGCCAGTGTAGTAGAAGTAAGGGATATGCAAATAGCTGGGTAGTACTAGGTTTGCTAAAGCCCTAACCTGCCTTCACAGTGGTGAATCAAAATGCTTAAGGTACCGTATGTGATCAGATAGGTGTCAAGGGCATGAAATCAAGCCCTTGGTCCAAGTATAAATCAAAGACAAGAGAGTAAAGTAAAAGTTCGTTTCTTATTGCAATTAAGTTGAATGAGTAAAAATTATTAGAAAAGTATGAAACTGAATTGCAATAAAGGAGTTTTGAAACTAGTACATTGATATACTTCAATATTAATTTTATTTTACAAATTTTAGCTCTCGAAGAGTAGTGGCCCAGAAAAGGTCAACTAAATTTGTAGCCTGAGAATATCAAAGCTGGACTTTCATTGGAAAGAAAGTACGAGAAATTTATTAACATGTTAGAAGTACAGTGATAGCTGAACCTCAGTCATGCTGTAAATGAATTTTAAATGACCAAGGAATTTTTGGTCAGCATAAGGCTCTTACGTAGCAGTTTGGACATAACTAAATTAGATTTTGTGAGGTTTTTTAAGATTTGGGTGGGATCATGGCACTCATGGCAATTTTTCATCATTCAGGATATAATCAATGAAGGATTGAAGGATGATGATCCTTGGAAGGGTTCATTCTTGTTAAAAACCTAGATACATTTATTCCACTCCAGAAATAAGGGTAATATGTAATAGTATGGCTCCTTAACATCCTTCTAAAGCTCCTTTACTATCTAATGATTTTCAAATATGTGTATGAAAGTTTTGAAATTTGAGACTTAACAAAAAAAGTAAATATGCTACTCTAAATTTCATTTTTTAGTTTTGATAGGCTATAGTATTTGTTATACAGGTATATTAATTTAGGAATGGTTTAGCTCAAAATTTAATATTCGCGTACTCTCATTGCAACAAATTCTTCAACCAATGTTTCATCAAAGTCCATTATCCCTGGATTGTCAAAAATATTCAGAAAAAACCTTCCAGAGGTACCAAGGAAGTTAGTGTATCATCTTCTATAGTTGAAGGAATGTACTTGAAATGTTGCATTTAGTGAGACAATTTTATCCGCAGCAATAATCATCACATGTCGGTCAGCCATTTTTTTCAAATGAAAAATGTGCTCTCCATAAAAAGTCCTTAAGTTTTCATTTTGCAGACCTATACTCTGAATGAGGATGTGGGAATAATGATTAGAACCAGGTTTCAAGGCAGTTCAAATATTAGCTTGAATACTTTCATATGTACATTTAAGTTTTTAACTGATGATGCTTACTCAGCAACTGAGGGAATAGTTACCATAATTTATACTTGCCCATGGAATTAAGAGAAAAAATGCCTAACTGATTATAATTGCTTTTGATTTCTTAAGGGTAGCTTGAACTGCATCCGAAATAAATATATATTTAGCATTCATTCAGTGAGACAGGGTATTCACTAATAATGACCAGGTTACATGGGATTTTAGGGAAAGTAATTGGTGCATACTTTTAAGTGATTAATACAAAGAGATAACCGATAGGGTAAAGAGTTATGAAGAGTAGGAGAACCATTTTTATCCATAAAGGTAGTCAAAGTTATTTGCATTGTTTATTTGCCTACGAAATGCAACTGGTTATTAGAGAGTGTATCTTTAATTATGAACTATGCAATGGGCAAAAATTGTCTGTTCCATACATACTCATGGATTCAAAATCCATACAAGTTTAAAAAATTTGAAATGAGGTTTTTGTTTTGAAAATGATTGAGAAACAAGTAAAAAAAAAGTGAGACAGTGTTTTCAGCAGAGTTAAAAAAAATACCCCAGGCCCTTATTTGTATATAACTTGTTGGAGAACACTAACAGAGAATGAGTTGGAGTGAGGAGGTATTTGCTGTTGGTGATAAGCATATACAAGGTTCTGTCCAATAAATATGTGAACTAAGGCCATAAAAATTTTATTTTGCAAAATTTTGTCTGCATTGATTTGGTCCCCTTCAAAGTACTCTCCATTTGTTGCTCTGCACTTATTCCACATTCTTTTCCACTGCTTAAAGCACCCATGGAAATCCTTGGCAGTTTGGCTTTTTAGTTTTCTCGTTGTTTCTTGCTTAATTGTGTCCACATCTTCCCAGTGATGTCCCATCATCACATTTTTGCATTTTGGGAATGAGAAAAAGTCACAGGGGGCGAGATCTGGCGAATAAGGAGGATGATTAAGATGGTGATTGAATATTTTGCCAGAAACTGGTGAGCATTCAATTTTGAATGTGCAGGTGCGTGGTCATGGTGAAGGGTCCAACTATTATGTTCGGTTGAAATGGTGTGCACTGTTGATTTTACTAAATTCAGTTCATCAGCTATCATTTGGATAATTTTTCGACA
The DNA here is from genome assembly GCF_022747635.1 of Hetaerina americana. Taxonomy (NCBI): domain Eukaryota; kingdom Metazoa; phylum Arthropoda; class Insecta; order Odonata; family Calopterygidae; genus Hetaerina; species Hetaerina americana. The sequence goes on along the minus strand of NW_027286985.1, from coordinate 65,160,091 downwards.
ATCGGTTAGGACAAGGGACCGCACATGATCAATGTTGTCGTAAACATAGGTGGTTGAGGTTGTACCGGCCTTGCATCTTGTTGGCCATCTTTGAAACGCTTAATCTACTTGAAAATGCATGTTTTCTTCAGAGCATTATCACTGTTAACAGCTGTCAACATTTCAGTAATTTCTTGATAACTTAACCAAAAAATTGATGTTGATTCGTTGCGCCGTGATTTTGTTAATTTCCATTTTTGACAAACAGTAAAATCAAGGACAACAGAAACTAACATAACTGGCACCATACACACAGCTCGACGATCCGCTTAGCCCAGACATTTCATTGAGTCTCAGGCAACTAGCACCGCTAGTGGGTGGGGTTATAGCCCGTGTCATGGCCACCAGATTGCACCAGTTTATGGCCATTTATTGCACGGACCACGCATATGAGGAGCAAGAAAAAATAATTGTTCTGTGAATTTTCATTCAATTCTTTGAAGTATTTGGTATCTGATTTTTTGGCAACATCAATTTTTAGTCAGATAGCCCTAAAATTAAGCTTCTCACCCATCTCTCAACACATTATTGGAGACAATAAATTGACAAAAATCCATTTTTCATCATATTAGCATGAAATTATCCTATGGTGTTTTTCAATTTTATTAATGGTAATCACTTTCAAATAGTATCTGCAAAATTGAAGATTCAATTAAGTAAGCTAATGTTTAGCAAATCACTGACATTCATGTGCATCAATCAATACTTTTTCTCTTCCAAGGTTCTTATCTGAGCAACTTCATTTTCTTTGTCGATCCACTTTTCTGCCAAAACTACGCATCACCTAGGCACATAAAAATACCATACTATCACATGCTATCAGAGACAACATTTACTATAAAAGTACATGACTGCTGAAGAGCTGTGATGATGTGGTATACTCTTAATAGGGAAGCAAAGTAGTTAAAACACAGTATCTGGAAGGCAACTTCTGACTCTGTGGCAGTTGGCTTACTTTATGGTGTATATATTTGAAAGTAATGCTATGCACTCACATCAGTTGAAGGGAGGTCATGGCACACAATGTACATATTACATCATGAAATTCCTCCCCTTTCACTTTATATTTTCTCTCATCCTCCCACACAAATGTTCTTCAGCGCCCTCTTCATTTTCTGAAATGTTCTTCCCTCTGGTATTCTCAGTCCCTCAGCGGGTGCTAGGCCAGATAATGCCTTTGTATGCCAGAGAAGTCCAGGCCAAATAATGCCTTTGAATTATTTCAATCTCATAGACATGGGATCTGAAAATAGACAAAATTATTCCTGGAATCAAAATTTCTCTCCCTTTCATGTATGTCCATCCTTTACCTTCATTTAAAGTTTTTTTCTCCTCAGTTGTTGAAACTTTGCCCTTACTCCCTCTGTTTTGTTTGAATCATCTCCACAAGGTTAGGTTTCTCTAATGTGAGTTGTGACCTTGGTATTTGCCAAAAAATTAGTTCCCTTAGATTTTCCGCTTTGGGATTTGACACTGCAGTCCCATGGTGTGTGATTATACAACCAGAAAGAAAGAGAAGTAAGGCAGGCAATGTGCTCAGGCCCCATTGAATGCAAATGTGTTGTGATCTTTTTTTAACACCTCAATATTTTCACCTGTCCCATTTGTGACTGGGTAATGCAAAGGCCAAGCACGAGGAAGGTATACTTATGTCCATTCATTTTACAAAATACACTTGAAAACTGAGGATGTAAAATGAGAGCCATTTTCATTTACAGCCTGTTCTGGGAATTCAAAATTGGAAAATATCTAAAAACCTGTAATGGTGGCACTAGTGCCTTTGTGACACTTTCTTTCACTTCTGTTTACTTAGTGGAATTATTAATCATTACCAAATATTTAAGTGATGAAAGAGCTGGTTTAATCAAGTTCAAGGCTTTTCTTGGTGACTCCAAGGCTTTAGTGCCACCCTGTTATGCCATTTGCATTGTGTCAGGCTTATCTTGCATGCCTATGCCAGGTTGTCCAAATCATTTTCGCTAATATCTATAATTTTAGCTAATCGATAATGTGCCAGAAATTTCATCTTAACTATCCCTTGATGCCCTGCAAGTAGCTCTTCTCAAGATTTTTGACATTAAAACTTTTGGTATTATTGTCCTTTTTCCATGCATTCAACATCCCTATTCTTCTGTGAGTTCACTTATCCTATTTTTCAAAGGCTCTGCCAAACTCCTCTGATCACCCATACCATGTGTCACCCTGTTGGCTGGCTTTATTTCTCAGATCTCATATTCAGCCCTGAAGTTTGATTGCCCAATACTGTGACTTACAGGCTGCCATCTGAGAGGTATCACTCTATTCCTTAAATATATAAAGCAAGGATTTGTGGTTAGCTCTCATTACAAAATGTCTTTCATATAAATATATTGCTTGAGACCTTTCACCTCTGAAAATGATAGCCAATGCTATTGGATAAAGTTGTGAATAGTTTGTTTCTGATCTATTCATTGACTCTCTCCTCTCTATTTGGGTATCTGTGTAAGATTACAGAATCCAAACCCTATGTGGATATAGCACACTCCAGAATTACAATTGCCATTGGATCATAATAAGACAACTCTTAGTCTGAGGAGATTGAACTCTTTGTGGCCTTGAAAGGATGAGTCACATTACCTGAGTCATTCCCTCTTCTTATCTTTCTTGAGCAACTCGTCTGATGGAGCTGCTGCAAATCCTGACAAAAACTTGTGATAATATTGGCCTAACCCTAAAAATGCCCCTAGCAATGAAATTTTTCTTGGTATGGTGAATCCCTCTTTGGTTTACTGTAGCAGACCTCTCATATCTAAAGTATGGCTAAAAATATACACAGGTTCTTGCATTAGCTTTCATTTATTTTTATGAATTTGAATGTGAAGGCCAATGATTAGCAGAAATTCATGATGCACTATGAATACATAAAACGTATGTTTCCATACAAATAACCAGAATTAAATAGATAGCTTTTGTTGCCCTATAGCATCATCAAGAAATGTATACAAACACGATCTTCCTTACATAGTCACTCCAAGGAAGAGTGTGGAGTGCTTCTTTTCCCCCCACATGCATACCCAGAGTGACTTTATTAAGGATGGTTTTTGTGTACATCAGCAGATTATACAACTTTGTAGCAGAGCTTCTCTGGGGTAATGTAAGTTTGACTTAGCCATAGTACATTAATTCATTTTAACTTAAAACCCAATTCTATTCCATCACTTTCATACTCCTTTTGGATTGTTAGGATGCTCCCTATCTTTTCTCCTCAGGATAGTAATTCCATTGAGAAAGTAACTCCTTTTAAAACCTGCAAAGCCTGATCCATTATTATTTGGAAGATAGCAGGTGGAGGAGCAATTCCAAATGGTAACCTTGCACAATAAAATAGGACCTTGTGGGTGTTTCTTCAGAGTTCTGTGACATCCAAGGCAACCTTTGAAACGTTTGGGTCAATCCTCACAAATCCTGAAACTACCATTATTTTTGGAAATTGGTGTAATAGGGGTTGTCCAATAATTTAAATCCACCTGGTAAAGGATTCCCAGCCAAAGAAGCCTGTCTAATTCCTTACTGATCTTGTCCCTCTATCCAATCGCCAATGCTCCGGAAGAACATAGTACAGGTTTTGAATGTCTTTAAAGATATAAATCCACCAAACTTCAATTGAGTTTGCTCAATTCAGCACCTCATGTAAGCTTTGGAATTCTCTCTGCACATTGTCACAGATACTTAAGATGTTCTATTCATGGGCATTGTGGAACGTATGCATATGTTTTAAATGTACTCGTATGCATATGTATACTCTAATCACGTCAAATTATCGGTAATCCATGGTTTCGTTTAGAGTAAAAGCTGAATTTACGTTTGTGCATGCGTATAACTTTTATTCCTGACGGCAATATATTTCTGCTTGAGCTACAGATTGAAAATAAATTATAATTAATGTGTTGTTATGATGACAGAGTAGGGATTGGGAATAGCAAAAGCAATGCTCATTTATACCCATTTATTTATTTCTATGAAAATTGTATACGACGCCTATCCACGTCCGCTTATGGCACTACATGTAGCTTCTCTGATTTTCATATTCCACGCTAGGTCGAAGGAAAAAGATTTTCCTGCGTGAACATTTGCTCCACATTGTGAAAATTTATTCTATCTGTGCCCCCATTTCTTGTGAACGTCTTGTCAGAGTTGAAGTCAATGAGGAGGAGGGTCATTAAAGTATTTCATTATTTTAATTATGTAGTACAGAATTTTTTTCAATTTTGGTAAACATTTTTCGTTGCAGTTCCCGTGAAGTTAATCATGCCTCTCTAATTCCTTTTTGGGTCCATTCTTTGAATATATAATTTTGCATTGCCACTTAGAAGTATTCGAAAACGGGATGAGGGGAGAGAGAGAGAAAGTCTCAGTCCGGGGTGAACTCAAAGCTAGATGCGCTAACCATGGTTTCTTAATTAGGTTTTGTTTTTGAGAAGAGCCAACAAAAAAACAACTGTAAAGAAATGATTCTGTGATGGAGAAAATAGAGAAGCGAGATGTTGAAAATGTAAAACATTTAGCGTGATATTTTTGTTCAATTTCAGCAACTAGTTCATAAAGTTTAAGACTCCCTTGCGGTAGTAAGATATTTGTTTAAGCAAAATGGGGTGAAATTTGTGAATAATATACCGTGGCCTTGTTACTTTGATGACCAGCATATCTGAATACGTTGAAAAGAACCATGGTTCATGTAGCCAAGAACACGTCGATATTCGAAGCGAAACGTCATGAGCAGAAATGGATAGTCCAAATCATTCTCCATTTGTTTCTATTGGTCCTATCAATTGCTACCGGTTGTTGTTTTTGCTCCTTTTCTCTAACACAATGATTTTGCGGAGGGAGAGAATTCATACAGAAAGAGAAGAGCTGGGGTCGAGAATCTCGTGTTTTGCGAATCACCCAATTAAAGTGCACATGGCTTCAAGGCCATTCGAGGGGGCGATTGTTTAGTCAGTGGGAGAAAAAACGACAAGAATGGCAGTCGGTCAATAGTACTTATACATTAGCACCTTTGTGGTCATGGATGTTTGGGCTGACGTGGAGGAGTTCGCGGTGTGGTGTGAAGCAGATATGCAATCAGTTTTTTTTCGAGTTGTCTCTGAGTGAGTCTGGCTTTTCAGATGTGGTTTTCGTGATTGAAAACTAATGTGCTTATCCCTCTTAGATTTCTTGGCCCCTATAAATAATGCCCAAGTTGTTGAAAAAGGCTTTCATGCTCTTTGGGCATAAATGGTCACGAAATGAAATATTTTTATTCGCATTGGTCTTCCAGTCATCGAAATTATGGAACACGGCGGACTTATTTGCCCATATGTATTTGATATTTTAAAATAATAAAGATTAAATGGACAGGAAATTTAATGCACTTGTTTTGTCGCACAGGAAATCATTTTCAAACAAGTTAAGATAAAAGTTTTTGTTCCTTCAATATTACTCGTAGCTCTCAACTCATTCTAGCATACTTACATATTTTTCACGTGAGTAATACGAGGGTCATCCGGAAAGTAGTACCCGTTCGTGAAATAAAGACACAAAAGTAAATATTAACAAACATAAAAAATTTTATTTGAAAGAGGATACTTTAAACTACTTCTCAACATAATCTCCAAGCAAATTAAGGCATTTGTCATAACGTGTGACAAGTTTCTGTATTCCTGCTGCATAGTCCTTCGCCGCCAGCTCATTGAGATACGCGAGGGACCCATCTTGCACAAATTTTTGCATAATGCAGATGGTGTTTAACAATTTCATGAACAATTGTTCGAGAAACATTGGGAAAATGCTCACAGATGTCATCAATTGTGACGCGCCGATCGTTCCTCACGAATTCGTCAACTGAGCTCACCAGTTGGTCTGTAATGACAGACGGTCTCTCCGAACGCTCATCGTCGTGTGTGTTCCCCCTCCCCATGTTGAAGTTGCGACACCACCGCCGAACAGACGACTCGTCCATTACATTGTCTCCATACACCTCCTTTAATTGGCGATGAATATCACATGGGCGAACGTTTCTTGCATTGAGGAATTTAATCACTGCCCTCACTTCACAACTGGCGGCGTTCTCAATTTTTTTAAACATTGTAAACAATCACAGAAACAACACAGGCAATGCTAGCGTCACGCAACTTGGCTCAGAGAAGGCAGACAAGCCACTGAAGCTATCTGACCTCGTCCAGCGGCTACTCGCGTCGTCAACGCGAGCGTTCTCAATTTTTTTAAACATTGTAAACAATCACAGAAACAACACAGGCAATGCTAGCGTCACGCAACTTGGCTCAGAGAAGGCAGACAAGCCACTGAAGCTATCAGACCGCGTCGCGGCGGCAACTCGCGTCGCTCCTTAATGAAGTATGGGGCAGTTTCGCTGATCTTAGAGCAAGAAGGGACGTGGTAGTTCAAGAGCTGGGCTACTAACTAGAGAGCCCGGGTTAAATTCCCGGACGCTCCAGTCTATAGCTTCTAGGCACTCAGCTTCACCCAAGATAAATGATTTTTTGGGTACCAGAACTTCCGATAGAACCATAGGCGGCACAGGGAAAGGAACAGCTCACCCTACCCTGGCGTGTGATTTTGCAAACCCTTTTAAATGCTAATAATGGGGCCAAAAACTCTCTCCTCGTTTCCCTAAACCCTGTGGTAGTTCCGCAGAGATGTTGCATACCCCTACAGCTGTATTCGATATCATTTCATTTGATACCTTTTCTATCTCGCCATCAAGTATGCCTGAAACACCCGACGATTCATTTGCTTTCTTCGTCTAAACTTATTGCCCGAAAATATTTCCCCTACCGTTACTATCTACGAGGTTTGTTCAAAAAGTGTGGCGACTTTTGGGTTTTTTTTCAAAAATTATTTATTTATTATAGAGTATCTATTTTTCCCTTCAAAGTAATTCCCATTAGATATTTTACACTTGTGCCAATGTTTTTTCCAATCCTCGAAGCACTTGAAAAATCATTTTTTGTGATTTTGTTCAGCTCCTTCGATGCAGTCTTTATCTCGCCAATCGTAGCGTAGCGTCGTCCTTTCATGGACCTCTTCAGTTTCGGGAAAAAGAAAAAGTCACTTGGGGCCAGATCTGGGGAATACGGTAGCATTAGTGTGTTATTTTTGGCCAAAAATTCGCGCACAAGTAACGATGTGTGAGCAGGGGCGTTGTCATGGTGCAAAAGCCAATTTTTGTTCTCCCACAAATCCGGGCGTTTGTGACGGATTGCTTCGAGCAAATTGCGCATAACTTGCAGGTGATATTTCTTATTTACCGTTCTATCCTATGGCAAGAGCACATAATGCACCACGCCTCTGCAATCGAAGAAAACTGTGAGCAAAACTTTCACATTCGACCGAACTTAGCGCGCTTTTTTCGGTCTTGGCTCGTGCTGCAGCTGCCATTGGGATGATTGAGCTTTAGTTTACACGTCCTGACCACAAACCAATGATTCGTCACCAGTTATGACCCTCTGGAGCAAATTTGGGTCGTCGTTGGGTTTAACCCCTCATTAGCAATATTAATGCGTTGCTGTTTTTGGTCGAAATTGAGCAATTTTGGTACGAATTTCGCGGCGACCTGTGTCATCGTTAAAAACCTATTGGTACGAGCCATTCGATATGTTTAGGTCTTCAGTAACTTCTCTAACGGTGATTTGACGATTGGCCAATACTATTTTCTTCACTTCATCAATATTTTCGTTTGTTTTTCACGTGCCCGGGCGTCCGGCACGCCCTTCGTCGTTCACATCTTCTCGGCCCTCTGAAAACATTTAGTACCACCGATAAACGTTGCTTCGGTCTAAGGTAGCTTCTCCATATGCCACAGTCAACATTCGGAATGCGTCCGCGCACTTAATTTCGTTGTTCACACAAAATTTGATACAGATTCTTTGATCCAATTTTTGGAACAGGCAAAAATCAAAGACAAGCCAAAACACGTCCAAGCAAAACAGCTGTTAATAATTAACTAACAATTCAAAATGGCCGAAATTTTCGGCATAATAAAGAGAGACATAAGCACCAACATAACGCCACAAAAAATCGAAAATCGTACGTAATAATCGAAAAATATACGTAACCCGCGAAAATTCAAACTTCGCGATACTTTTTGAACCAACCTCGTATATTCTTTCAATATTTCCTGAATATTTTCTCCGACCGTTGATGATTTTCGCATCGTATCTCTGATAGTGGGCACGGATAATCCTTTCTTACTTCCTGAGAGTGTTTTTACCTTCTACAGTGCGCCCCTTCCCCGCTTTCCCGGTCAACTCTCCATATCCTCCAATTGTTTATTTTGCCACATTTTTCTTGCCTTATCAGCTTCTCGCCCTGGTTTATTTTTTACATTTGTGGACTTTCTTCTACCTTACTGTATGTATACATAGTCCAATTTCATTCGATTCAATCTTTTGCCAATCTTCTTCATCATCGATGCTTCATACCCATGACTTCCTCTACCTTTTCCCATTTACTTTTCTTATTCTTTCATTTGCAGCTTTAGATAGCTCTTTTTTTGGTAATATCGTATTCTCTTTCTATTGTACAGTTTCCCTTTACTTCAGTCAGGAGTGTTATCCTAGCCCTGTAGGCTTTCACCGATGTACTACAAAGCAAGGATAATGATGAGCTCCCTCTGGAAATTTACTCAATGACATGTAAATGAATCATGCTGTTTTTATTTTTACATTATTTTAATTAATGCTCACCATTACATATCATACAGCCATATTTGCAGTGACACTCATTGTACACACCAACAAATTGTATTATTTTTTAGCTAGATCAAAATGAGGGTACTCATAAAACGTATAAAGTGAAAAGGTTAGCAAACACATTTTGTGGATATGATCCGTTTTCCAACAATGACAGTTTGTAAAATAATTCTAGTAATTGCGATATGAACGTGATTTTTTTGTTTCGACATTTCCAACCACAATATATTGACTTCTGTGGGGGCATGATGCAGATGTAGAAACGAAAAGATACAATTTTATCTTTCTTTTAGTTATTCAAGGACATAAGAGATGTACCTACAGGGAAAATATGAGACAGTGTGAATACAGCAGGTTATTACGTTATGTATTTTCCGTGATTATTCAATGATATTACTCAGGAGAAAACAGCAATGGATTTGAATACTGATTTCCAACGTCACTTGGGTAATTACCGTTAAAATATGCCTTGTATCTCTTAAGAAACTATTCACGTTTATTAACGAATATTATTGAAAGAATTAATTTCACCTATTGTATTTTTACCTCAGAAAAAAAACTAAATAAACAACCCGAAGTTTGGTTGGGTAGATGAGGGTACGCCGGTTTGCGAAATTCACGCATCAGTGTAGGGGAGCCTGTTTCCTATCCCTCTGATTGCGGTTTTCCAGACGACCTGTTGCCCGTAAAACCACAGAGCTTGGGTGAAGCTGAGGGTGCCCAGATGCGTCAGCCGGAATCGAACCCGGGCCCTCTGGTCAATAGCCCAGCGCTCTACCCAGCGGACTACCAAACTCTCCATCGTCAACATGATATTTAAGATTGTGCTTATCTACGATACATTATTTAGACACGTCACTATTTATGTTTATGGTAAATCTTCATTGGCTGGGCATTGATGGGCATCTTGTCCATGTTGGTCGCTGCAATGGCCACTGTCGGTGGAGAGTTATTGTTTTTCATCGTGATTCGGAAAGACGATTGCAGTTCAATGTCTCTTGCTAAGGTCGTCGTCCTGATCTTGCGATTTGTGTTCAATAGTATTTATACTCGTGGAATAATTGGAATAGCAGTGAAAAAACTTTCAAGTCCGATAGTAGGACCTGGGCCCCATGTTGTACAAAGCGATACAGTATCCGCCTCTTCAAGCTCATCCTAAAACAGTTTTCGCATCTCAAGGCGTAGCGTCATTTTGCTGCGCTGTGTGTTGGAACTGCACCAGAATAACCAGATAAGACACAACGGTAGCCATCATCTGAAAGAGATTTTGGGATTACCATAGATTTTCATAATCTCTGGGCGGGTTAATTTTTTGCGAATAAGCATCAACATTTTGTGTGTTATCCAGAAATTTAAATAAGGATTATATCCAGTCATTTTTACCGCGAGGAAGATTGCCGATATGATTTTCTATAATTATTTTTTTACCTGGGTAAAAGTGGAACAGAACGTTTTCTGATATAAATGTGGTTAAATATTCAAGATTGTGTTTTTATTTATTTAAACAATATGATAAAATTATATAAGAAAAAAATATATAATTTTTTAATTCTCTAAGGATAACACAGTCAGAAATGTTCGCACCATCGTAATTTCTCAGTAGCCAGATAGCAATATGTATAATGAGGTTAAAAATTTCAATGGATTAAAAATATTTAATAGCATGTGTACAGGTAGCCTGTACGTGAATGAATATTCCTGCCCAAAATGCATTTCAATAGATTAAATTTTTACTCTGCACAGCTCTTATTTCAGTTTAAATCAATAATTGGCAAATTGATCTATTCGTCGTCATATTTTTAATTTCGTAATTGTTAAAGAAAGTTACCATTGGTATATAACATGTAAAACTTAACAAGATTAATTACCGAAGCCACCACACCAAAGTTAAGGTCGAAGAATCCATAGGCCGTGAACCTTATGTTAGCGTGGAGTAATTGATATGAGAAGAGGTGAAGCTGTTAAAAAGAGAAAAAACGAGAAAAATTAATTAAATTGATCCTTGCTCCTAATTAATAGGTTGTTTTCTTTAATTTCCCTATTATATTGTTATTCCATTTACGAGTAATATAGGATGAAAAACATGCATCTACGCCCCGGGAAGCCATACCAAGCATTCTCTCGAGGTAGTTGGATTAAACAGTTCGTGCGAAAGTTGACCTTTTATTGAAAACTATTGAAAATGCGCGCAAAATGGCAAAAACTGAAAGTATGGGAACGGTGAAAGAATGGTCAAATAACTTTTGATAGATTTTTTTAAGTTTAAATCACATCGAAATGATGAACTGTAATTAATTCGTAAGTCTTGAAGGGTGCCAAAGCAAAAGCCAGCTTATTTATATGTCCATATTATTAGCAAAATTGCTATGGTGATATATATATATATATATATATATATATATATAAATATATATATATAAATATAAATATATATATATATATATATATATATATAAATATATATATATATATATATATATATATATATATATATATATATAGTACAATACACAGTAACACAATATATAAACACAAAAAAAAGAAGAACACTCACACGTTATTTCTTGATGTTTCGACGGAAACAATCCGTCTTCATCTGAAGATATAGAAGTAAACTTCTTCATTACTTCTATATCTTCAGATGAAGACGGATTGTTTCCGTCGAAATATCAAGAAATAACGTGTGAGTGTTCTTCTTTTTTTGTGTTTCTATTGTGTGTTACTGTGTATTGTACTATTCGGCACTTCCGTGTTACGTCTACGAAAGCATATATATATATATATATATATATATATATATATATATATATATATATATATATATATATATATATATATATATTCATGGAGGCCTTTTAAGAGGAAGAAAGTAATTTATAATCCGAAATTAGCTAATATTGTGGCATATTTATTAACAAAATATCAATTTCCCGCGAAGATGAAACATTTATATTTTAATACGGAGTGCGTCAGATGCCATTATCAACCAGATTATCTTTTACCGGGCTTATTAAATAGAATTAAATTCAGTTCACTCAGAGTACATTAACGAGTTTATTTGCGATAATCTTTAGCGCATACTGTGGACATTACGAAAGCCAAGGTTTGCGACACGCAAATTTTCAACTCAAATCTCAACTAGTGGATATTTTCCTCGAAGAATACAAATGGCTGGGTGTTCATTCATCACCACTTAACTAACCATCATCTATCAAATCAGCAGAAACAAAAATGAGAAGGGTGGATAGGGAAGAAGTGCCTACGATCGGCCAATAATTAAGTATTATACTTAAAACTAATAACGGTAAATGTTCATTACTAGCCTAATAATTACAAGGAGTCATTTAAATTTTAAAAAGATAGCATTAAGTGTTAAACATAAAATAATAATTAATAACCCAATATTCTTATCATTTTTCATTCTTTAAAAATGTTCACCAACTATATTTTTAAAGATTCATACCGTAATGAACTAAATATTACCACCGATTCTCTATTTCTAAGCTTATGAATTCATTCAAGGCAATTGGCTAAAGGTGTGTGTAAAGGCTATGCATAAGCTAACTTAGACGCAATGACATGTAGGAAATCAAAAGTGAATTCAAATACTGCTTTACGTAGAAATACATACCTCTCGACGTAGCCGTTTATCCTGGACGTTGGTAAGAGCCTCGGAAACAAGCACTGATGTGAGTTTGGCCTATGAAAATGAGTGATAGGATTCAATAAGCAGTTTTCTGATTCAGAATGAAAATAATGGAATAGCATGGAGAGAAAACGTCGCGAAAAATATTCTCAGACTATACTTATATGATTTTCTGTGCATACAAACTGTGATCTGTGGAAGTTAATACATGATAATTAAGTTAATACACTACATGATACTTGTATAATGAAGTTGGTTTTTGCAGTTGGTTGTATTATGCAGTTGGTTTTTAGATAATCGGAGAAGTAATTCGTTATGTTTATTTTGCTTGAATAAAAGCTGCTCAGATCTTATGTTAAATGTTTGCACCCAAGTAAATAATATTTTTTTATGCATGGTATATTCATTTTTGATTCAGAGTGGTGTACGTGCACACCACAAAGGTCGCATTTCCGTAATATACTCACTTCTGAAATCTCAACTTGTGCAACATTAGGCATCAAAAGAGTCGAGTCTCTTTTATTTCCCTAGCACCGCTGAATTCTGAGTGAACCCAGTCGTGATTACCTCGTGCACGCGATGATGTTAATTAATTCAAAGAAAAAATAAAATACATGCTCAGAAGTTGAGAAAATTGATAGTGAAAGCCGATAATATACTATTCCTATGGTGCTTGGCAGACGTGGTATTTCAAATTTTTACTCAATATTTTTTAAATCTGTGGAGGTTTATGGACAGCATTTCTGGGAACTTGGTGCCTAAGTTATTTGTTTCTAAGTCGTGCCACAACCAAAATATCATTTACTGATGCGGCAACAAGTTGCTGGTGAGTAAATCATCGTGAACGCGATTTTTATCAACCAGACTTCAATTAAATACATTTTGCACTTCCTCAAAGTTTCGTAAACTCGTAAAACTTATTACCGACATTCACGTCCGTTCCTAGTCTCTCCTTAGTCCAAACGGAGAGAGATGTAAGCAGGCAACCTACCGTTCGGATAGTTGATTTTTTCATAAAATAGCAGATAAGTAAAAAATTATATTGGCGTTTTTTTCAACTGTCCATTTAACTAAAGTCTGCCATTGTGGAATCCCATTAATGAAGCGAATTGTGAAATTGTAATTCAAAATTACCCTACTTCTATGTGGGAATCGATCTAATCTTCCCCAATGATCCTCGAGGATCGCATTCAATTTTTAAGGGCTGAAATGTTCTTTGACACCATGAGTAAAATTGAGTCTCGAATCCGAGCGAAGATATCTCGCGGCGAAGCGACCCACAAGCACTCACCTGTCCGCTCACCGTTTCGGACATCATGACGATGACGAAAAGGCTTAATTCGTAAAAGCCGAGCCATATCGCGGCCTGGACCATGACCAGCCACACCAGCTCGACCGTCTCATCCCCGGTTAGCACATTTAGGCAGTAATACAAGCCAACCGTCAGGTTGAACAGCCGGAAGGCGGATGCGACAAGGATCTGTACACCGTAGGCTTTGTTTATGTGTTTCGCCGCCTGGGAAAGGCGAGAGTGGCTGTAGGCGAGACCGAATACGGACGTCCTGGGCAGGGGGCCGTCCACGCCCGGCATGGTCTTCGGGCCGACTATGGAATTCTTGGTCGCTCTCGATGTCCACTCGGACGCCTTCCCTCGGATTCCCGTGCGTTCAACCGAAGACCGTCTTAATACGGAGGAACCAACACCCGTCGTCACCACCAGGCCCCTGTTGAGGGTGGCAAACCTTGGGAGTGAAAAGTAAGAGAAATATTGAGGCGCAGTTTCGGCTCAATTTGGTGGATTAACAGTTTGGGGTACCGATCATAGGTTGACTTCGAAGATGAGAATTACAGTGAGAGACTACGCAGCCATGCCAGAAAGCCTTGAGTTAGTGTGTGTCCTATTCAGAATATCCGTATTGAGCAAGTATTTTTTGGATTGGAAAAATTGGAGGCACATTTAGTCGGGCAGAATCTTTTTATAATTAAAATAGTTTAATGATTTTCTTTTATTGAAGGACAGGGATGAAAATTGAAGGGTTTCTCCAATCATATAATCCCTCTAAAGCGAAAGACGGAACCTGGCTTTAATCTTAAGTAATATGACCGAAAGGCGCCATGGGGTCTACAATTTAACGTCCCATCCGACGGACGGCGTACACACTTTAAGTACTCTCCACACACATGCTATGGGAACATAATTTCAAAATTTGAATGAAGACTTAAGAATGGAATAAAATGTTTAACATAAAACTAGTAATGCTTTACTGATGCCTTTTAACTTTACGACTGTTTTTATAGATTGAAATAGCGATATTTCTCGTAAATTATTACCGAATCATGACGTGTGTATCCAGAAAACATATTTCTAATACTATGATGCCCCAAGATATCTCACAGTGTGATATCCATTTGAGAGAACATCGCAATGAGTACCCTCGTCGAAAGCAGTCCGTCTAACCGAAATGCATAAAAGCTTTTCGAGATTCTGGTTCCTTGCATTTACTGGCGCCTGTCGCAGCCACTACCGATTTTATTTCTGAATGATAAGTGTATCTCATGCGTGGCAGAAGAAATAGCATGCATGTGCCGATATAATGCACTCGATGTTGATTTCCTAAACCTGTCCCGAATAATTTTAGTCTTCACTTTGTTTTTACAAGTAGTGCACAAAAATGATTCTTTCTTTTGAAAGTTTTTATCGTGTTGTATCCAATGCTTTGAGATACTGATCGGGAATATCTGATTTTTAGAGTGATAGTTCAGTAGTATTAGTTATTGGGGAGGTGGTCGACAGCAGAGTTCATTTGCACCAGAAGAGATAGGTGGGTAAACTGGTAGGTGTAGGATGTTTTAGGGAATGACTCTCCACTCTGCACCTCAAGCATGGATACCACTGAAAAATATCTTCCTCCTCCGGGATTCGAACGTCGGCCCTCTGGGTGGGAAGTACATAGGCCACCGCACCATCCCGTTCCCCGTGATAGTTCAGTCACAACTCCTTGGTAAATATGTTCTTTCAAACAGAGTGATACTCATAACAATTTCAGGTTTAACTTTGTGGAATTTCTTCATGATGAGGGTAAAAAAGGAACTTTACACGTCCACAATAAAGATTCAATGTTTCACGACCATGGTTTCGATGCTGCGCATCATCATCAGGTTACCTGATGTTTCACACCATCGAAACCATGGTCGTGAATCATTAAATCTTTATTGTGGAAGTGTAAAGTTTCTTTTTTACCCTCATCAGAAAAATAATGGTCGTGAAGCTCATTGATCGATCAAAAATGAAAATCACTTATTAGTATTTGAGCTTAATTTCTATTTTGTAATGATATAACTATGTATATACGTTGCTAACTCATTGGTTGGTTACGTGAACGACGAATGTTTGCAAGTTGGATTTATAAACTTCGGTAATCTATTGGAATCCAACGGTCTTAATTTGCACAAGGGCTTATATTCGTATCAAGAAAATTAAGACAACCTAGAAAATCTTTAGTAAGTAAATTTCAGGTTCACCCGTTGCTATGTGTTTTAATAGTATTCAAAAGTTTCTAAAGAGACATTTAGTTTAAGGTAATGAAAGAAATCGACCAATGGTTGATAGATAAAGGAAAGCGTGTTAGATGGTGATACTTAAATTTGTTGTAAGGGTATGTTCCCAACGATAGAGGTTTTCTAGCTTTATCCTTTTTTTTAAACAGCTATTATAAGTTTTGAGAAAGCATTTCAAACCGGAATCGTATATGATGATTCTATGCCCGAAGTCTCAAAATTCACGGTCATATCGCCTTTTAAAAGATACCATTATATATTTCTTCAAACTACATGTTAACATTAAGATGGGTTTCACAATTCTACTCTTATCATGATTTAAATATTTTTACAATGGCAAATTGGAACTTGAAGGCGTAAAAATCCCAGCGCAAAAAAAAGAGCAAACATATCAGTATACACGGCACCTTGGCCACTTCCTGTTGCGATTCAATCGATATGTACTTTTACTCAAGTGGATCGGTGATCACTATGAATAATAATCGGATGTGGAACATTGATTCACCAATATTTGTATAGATAATGCAATTCCAGTGACACAATTCACGAAAATATATGTTTTGTTTCGGTTTTCTTTGACGTCCCTAACCTGCAATGAGCGATGTACAATGCAATAAACAGCTGCGATTCCGTCACGAATGCAGAAACCAGGAAGTAGCCCACGGCGAGGAAATGGACGCTTTCCAACTCGTTGAAAGGATTACTGTCACAGAAGAGTTGGTTGTAGAGAAGCATGGCGAACAGGGCGGGCAGCATGAAGGCGAGCAGCCACGCCCAACGCCGCGCTCCCTCCAGGGTCTCCCTTTCAGACCGAGTCGTCCCCAAGGGGTGACCGGAGAGATAGAAAATGATTTTGTCCAGGTGGTCCTTCCTGGTAACCGGGACCAGGATGTTCACGAAACCTACCAAATGTATGTTTGACCACCAGGCGCAGTTGACGAAGGACATTATCGAGTAGTCATTTTCCCGCAAGTGTTTGCATATGAAACCGGGAAAGTAAAAGGCTGATATCGCCAGGGTTACGAAGAGGATTGTCACGTTTGCCCACCCGGATTTCCGCTCCCCGGGATCCGACGTGATCCGCACAATGCCGAAGGCTTTGCTCATGAAGTTGAGCGGTCTCAGGGAGTGGTTTAAATCCTTTAGTTGCTCCCATGAGGGCCTGAAAAACGTCATGGCCAACGAGTGGACTTTGGACTCAGGGAAGGGCACAATGGCAGAGATAAGGTGATAGTACAAGGCACCATTATGGGTGCGGCATGCACGATTTACTCTTCATAGCAAACAATTGCTGTACAGCCCTCTCAGAAACAAAAATTGCGGCCGACTTGGTGCACTGGATCAGTGATGTGTGAAGATTTCAATTTTCAGCAACTCGGCGGCCGGGCGAAAGATAGTAATCAAAGAGGAAAGGCTTCCGGACGAAACCTGGCAATTCGTATTTGGCCTTTTCCTGGCTAGGGCAAACCATGGAAAAGAGTTACTCAACGACGAGAAGGAGGTGGAAAGGGACAGTAGGAAAACTCAAAATAACTCTGCCAAATCTCCTTCCTTCCAGCATGCACCCTTTTCCACGCAAAGGTATGCAGGCAAACAAACAACCGAGAGTGTCTTGAGAAATTGGGAACAGGAGTTGCTGTAAACTGCGTGACTTGCAAGATGAACGAGAAATCTTAGGCTAAGACCTCATGGAGAATAAAAGTATTGCTAGAGTCGTCAGACAGATTGTTATTTTATCTTCTGTATTTGTAAGTTGATATCTCTATGACACTAAATGCCATTTTGAGATGAGAATTCTAAGTGCTTGCCGGCCGCACCTTTGGAGTAAATGTTAATGTTAATCATTGTCGCATAAACTTAGCGATTCCTACAAGAAAGATGGCCTTCCAGCATACGATATGAGGGAAATGAGATCCTGGAGTTGAATGAAGCTTCAACTTAAAAGTTGAGGGGTAGAATATGAAATATAATACATAAAATTATGAAATGTGCTGATAAAATATAATACCACACGAGAGACAGTGCTGAGATAACCTAAGAATCACATTTTCTCGTAAATGCCATGAGGCAGGAAAGACAAGGTGAAGCTAGTTCACTGGGTAAAATATGAATGTAGACTTGCTGAAAGACTCCACTGGTCGAGGATCCTTAAAGGTTTGGAGGAAATCGATTGACTCACTTTTCTTATTGAATATCTTTTCGGTCATCAAGAAATGGAAGCGATAATGGGGGTTGATGATGTCTATAACAATCTCTCTTCGCGTGAACCGTGGCCTTAGGTGTTTCAGTGTGAAATTAGCTTATCAAGTTTTGAGAAAACAAAATAAAAGACAAACATTTGTTTAATCTACTCTCATATACTACATTATTAACAAAATGAACTTATATCAAGTCGACGAGTAAAAGTATTTTATTGTGAAGTATGCCTTTGCATTTTTTTGTGGTCTAAAATACATAACAACCCTTAATACTCAGGCAATCATGCTTTCAATAAAGAAACATAGTCTCTCAAAATTCTGCTCTACAAAGAGGAACTTAATAATATCCCACGCTTTTTTTTTCGTTGAAGAAAATACTCTTGGTAAAAGAGATAAGATAGCTGGAAAATAACTCAATGCCCTCAATGACTTAGTAAAATATTTTCCTCGTTTGAACACTACTGCAATGAATCAAATTAATAGATTATGCTAATGGATCTGGAAAATATATGTAATCGGATGTGAGGTAGGTCCTGAGTGTAGCTAGAGAGAAGGAAATGTGGAACTGGCTATTTCAGATGTCGATTTGTTGCAGTGACCAATTAGATAAACTTAACGGAACGGAATTATAACTATACAAAAGACCGAACTTGATTCCTAGACTATGGAGAACAGCAGTTAGTGAGTGGTGAACTAAGTGAAGGATCCGAGGATAGGTGTGCTACTTAGCAAACCGATCTTCGGATCGATAACTTCCGATTATGGTCAATCCACAGTTAAAGGTCTCAGAATGAAATCTCCTTACTATTCACATGCATTTCTTTTTACGTTTTTTATTTTGACGTGATAATACAGATTAATTCAATAGTCTTATCCGAAGTGAAAACAAATGTAACTGGAGAAGAAATCAGAATGTATTCGCTCTGATAGAAGCTTTCATGTATGAAAATTGAAATCAACTACATGATATCTCTAGACATGGGTTTTTACCATTAGATACTCCACTGTTTAAGGTAGGTTTTGGATAAATATAGGCTGGATAAAGATACATTCTTGCCTCTTTGAACGTAACACATCTTGACACCTGACATTACAATAAACTCTTTGACAATTCAACTTCCCCCCTCCCGTTATTTCATCCAATATCCCCATCCTTTTCTCACCCCTTCCTTATTTGCCTAACGTTCTTCCCTCTATCACAGTCTTCAACATTCCATTCTAAGATTCTCAAAGGTATAAACCTTTCTGCTTCCTTTGAATTTCTACTGATACTCTCTCCTCCTCCACCTTGCGTTGTAATTCCTCGTTTATTTTCTTTTTAGTCCATTTCACTTTTTCCATCCATATTCATATTTCAAAGGCTTCTATCTACTTCTGTTATCCTGCTTCAATAACCATGTTTTCGCGCCGTACGAAAATATGTTCCATATCAAAGTTTTGACGAGCCTTTTCTAAACATCCTTACTCAACATCCCTGTCATCAGTTCTCTCTTCCTCGTAAAAGCTTCTTTGCCTAAGTTAATTATCCACTGTCTTCTTTAGCCATTTTGATACAAAACACTTTCAAGGTTAAATTCCTTATTTGTTATAACTCCTTTTTTATCGTTCCGGTTAATGCTTCTAAATTCTATTTCCTCTACCGTTTTACCTGTTTTATCTTTTTGAATCTGATACTACACTTCCTTGGTACTCTGAACTGAATCCGCATCCGTTCCCGAAACTGTGAGAATTAAACACGCTGCTCTGTGGCTAACTATAATATAGTCTAACTGATACTTTCCTGAGTCTCTAGCCATCTTCCACGTACGCTTAAACCTATTGTGGTGTGTATACCATACGTTTGTAATGATCAATCCCTTTCTCCAACTCTGCTGCTTTCTCCCTGAAGTCATTCCATGTCCTCAAACCGTAGTCCCCTACCTCTCCTATGGTAATCTCTCCTTCATCCACAATCGTTGTTCCAATGCTCCATAACTATCAAATGTTTCCTCCCACTGACACCCGCAATTATTTCCTCTAAATGATATCCAACCATGCCTATTTCTTCACTCTTTATTACTTGTTGGTTTGTAGACCTGAATGGAGACCAAGCACGTTCGTTCAGCTTTTATTGCCATTTATTACTATGGTAAACTTACTATTATTCTTTTACTAACTTCGTTGTTTTGTAATATACATAGCTTTGTACATATATTGAGGATCAATATTAAAATACACAAACGCTTGCGTGGGAAAATTGAAAATAATTTATTTGAAGTCGAAAATGTTAATTTTTGCATTTATCCAGGGGTAATATTAAAATTCATAAACGCCTATGCGTGAAAAATTTAAATAATTCATTTTAACACTATGCCCTATGAACCCAGGTCTTTCTTGCAAAGGCCCCTTCCGATAGCGCGGATCGTGAGGACTCGTAGGATGACCTTCCTTCCTGATAGATAACAACTGCGGATGCAACGGTTTTTATAGTAGGAAGCGTAATAATAATTTTCACTCTCGGATGCCGTTCACTTCCGTCTTATTTGTCATGATTTCATAACAACTTACTCCTCTCTCGCATGCTGCTCTCCCGTAAGCCACAGGAGTCTACGCTCTGAAGAGGAAAAAAGATTGCCACGTAATGAAAGAGGATGAATTTCAAGGATGACACTTTTATTACCCCGCACTTGAATTTAAAATGAAAACAATATTATGTCACCGCAACAGGAAATCTCCTGCCTGGATCCAGTTAAGCGCATAACGAATCACTGTACAGTTTGGAAAAGCGGTCGTTGAGTCACTTTCCTTTGCTCAAACTGGGCTCGAAATTGGAGTAAAGGATCCCTATTAGTTCCCTTGAACCATACGACCAGGTTAGAGAGCGTTGTGGGATCCTTGGCCTCCATCCCTATGGACGGTTGAGTTAATTTCCGAGAAAGCCTGAAAACTTATTAATTAATTATTAACTAATTAATTAATGTGTGTTTTCTTGCATAAAAAGTAGAATTCTTAAGTACAGTCTTTAAACTATTCCCATGATAAAAATCACCTAACACCACCGTAATCGACCTCGAGGCTGGTTCACCCAGTATTAATGGAAAGCCTTACGCCATTTGTTGATTAACACAACAAGTTCAGAGGGGACAGTTCCCTTTCCTCTCTACTTTCCGTGGTTTCTCATAGAGACATGCTAATGTGGTTTCTTACCCTGAAAATCGCGCCGCTTGGGATGGTGTGCTGGAAGTGTCCAAGGTCTCCGGAGACCGAGCCTTCCGGTCAGTAGTCGGCCGCTCTACTAATTTGAATACCGCATTCACATATTCTAATAGTAATATAAATATATTTTGTAGTCACGTTATTGGCAGGACTACTTAATCGGGTTTTCAATATAAATGTGGAATGAAGAATATATTAAGAGCTCATAAATTAATTTGTAGAAAGGGAAATAGCTGTAGCAATCACTCTTATATGGGACGCCATCGTAAATAGGCCCTCCCCACCTCGAGAGCCAAGCTCTTCCTTCACGTGCAAGTATGCCGTCACTTTTCCCGCTCAATTGGCACATTGGCCATCTCGTTGGATATCAATTAAACGACGCCTCGCATGTAGATCTTAAAAGAAAGAAAATGCATACCCAATCATACAGATACTTCAGTATTAGTTTATCTTTGTGAATAAAGCGACTGATTTCAGCGTTAACTCTTACATAATTAGCCAAGAGGCTGATCTAGGGGGTGGACTTAGGCAGACTTTATATATTTACGATAGCACACCCCACTGCAAAAGAAAAACTGGTGCTTATCTGGTTGTTAGGTAATATCATAGATCGTATCGATATAAGAACCCCAAAATAAGAATTCTGGAGACCCCATGGTGCCCTGTAAGATCCCGTGGAATTCAAGCGGTCTGTTCGTCAAGTTTTAGGACGCTGTGTATCCCAAAAAGAAAAAAATGGAATTTATGCCTGGAGTGTGGTGACTGCGACACGTGTCGGACACACTTCTGGTAATTCTAATTTAGGGACCAAAGATCATTTTCGTGATTTTCAAAATAATTGTGATCCAAAGTGCAATTCTGCCAAACGCCTATTAAAAAAAGCGGCCATAATAGTGACTTTAAAGTAAACGTTTTACACTCCGCAAGCAACCGACTTGAGACTAACGCTCTAGAACAATTTGAAATTTTAATGTGAATCCGTGGTCCTCGTCTGATCCTTGTAAATGAATGCTTGTGTGGCGCTCTTTACCCCATCCTTGCAGCAGTCACTCAATTGAGCCTTCACCTCTACTCTCTCCTTCACCCCATCCTTCACTCTTCGCCGAGTATTTAAGTCGGTTATTGTTAACTCACCTGATGATGGTGCTTATTCATTGAAATCCGGCACATGTGCCGTTTAAAATGTGTTCCGTAAAAGTTTCAATCAATCAATAAGTTGAAGAGCCAAAACCTCGGGGATTTTTTCCAAATGGATCCATTTTCTAGGACAAAAAGAATGTCCTAGAAAATGAACCCACGCGGAAGAAATCCCGGAAGTTTTGGATATTCAATTGCTACACTCCGCGGAAGTTTTCACAGAGAAATAATTCAATTGTTTTCACCGTTATTATTTTATTCGATAGCTCATTTATTGCATTGACTTTTGACTTGTTCACATATTCTACCCACCCTCAAATTACTTTTCCCACGTTTAAATTCGGACAAAAATGGAGGTCGTATATTCGGGGTATATGCAGACCCGCATGTTTTTCGACTACGAAGCGGACGTTTTTGCATTGATTTGAATGCCTTCACTTGAGAACTGATTTAACTGGTAATTTCCTATCGAAAGGGAAACCTTAAAGGAAACCTGCTATGTGCTGATTCCAACCCTCTCGCAGACCCCCTCTGAAATTACTTCCAATTGAAACACAATGAGGGATCGACTTGAAGACGGCTGCCTCAATGTACGATACCCAGGCATTTTTCTTTACATGTATATGGATTTATTTTAGGTAAATTTTCATTTCTTAAGTGCCCTTTTAATGCGAACAGAAATTCTATTTCCCTTCATTTCAAAACGTAAAACGCATGGTGCGAATGAAAGTACCGAATCGTTGAGTAAATAAACGTTCCAAATGCATATAATTATGGAAATTATCGTTTGATCTACGTACAAGTGGATTTTTTTATTTTATCATTCTGGAAAATTTCAGCAGACTAGCCTATGAACTCCTTGAACAAACTCATATCCCTGCACTGAATGATACGCCCAAGCATAGTTGACTGTCTATCCATACTTGCCCTCATACCCAGAAGAAATGGATTTTACACGCCCTATCACTTACTAGGTTCCCTATTACTTACTATCTCTGCCATCACTTATCAAACCAATCTTCGTGTTTATTAATGCGGTTTTTCTCATACTTCATTAAATGATTTAGACAAATGTTATCGCGATCTATATATACTCCTGAGCAGAACTTCCTTTCAATAGATTAAGAGAATAATGTAAAAATATAATTTATCAACAGATGAAATAATGAAATTTGGAGAAAAACAAAGATATTACTCGGTGCCCGCAGAACAGAGTGAATCATCACTGGTGGTTAATGGTGTTTGGGAAATACAGGCATTCGCTCAATCGTACCCAGCTGCGGAAGATGTTGTGGGAAAGGAAGTGAATCATATTTTTATGGAGAATAATAGAAAAAACTAATTTAAAAAAAGCACATGAGCGTCAAAATATGGTTAAAGGGTGTGTGATACTTTTACGTCTGGAATGTGATGCGTGCCATACAAAGATAAAGTAACGTAATGGAAGTAAGGGTCCCCCACCCTCTAATAATAAGAAAATTAATGAATCTTGACAAAATATTTTTGGCTGCTTAAAACATTGTAGAGGAACACTGGAGAATTAATATCTCATGAGAATAAAAATTATAGAAGGTATTCTCCCTAATAAGGTTTAGTTTTGACATACGGACTGTTATATCGATATCACGAAGAAGTCCTATCGTTTGCCCTACATTATTTCATCCATCATGTCTGCCTTAGTTCTGTATTAAGCCTTATTCTGTATTCTGTATGAAGTTTGTTCTGTCTTAATGTCTTCATGCTGTCTGCAAAGATTAATATTTTCCTTCGTCTATCTTGATTACACTCAATAAAAATATAATATATGTTATACAATATTGTTAATCTTTATGGGGTCGCATTTTCCGAAGTCCCAAGGGAAATGACTTGTCCAGCCCGACCTGAATGCTAAGATTATTACCACTGTGTTCGATACCGAGGACTCATAGACATTAAGCTGTCGTTAGGTATTAGAAGTATCCCGAGAACACAGATAATTTGCTATCTCTGAAAGTCATCCAAGGACATCCATTACGTGTGAAACGTCCTTACCGACATTTAACACTTAATAGATGCATATGTTCAGTTTTTGAGCTTTTTTCCGTAAAAAAATACAAATTAGAGTCTTAATTACTCCGGAAATAATTTCTGCTGAATAGAGCACTGGTGCGAAGCCGGTGTCTATCAGTAAATCTCATCTAGTCATTCTATCGAATCCTTTCATAAAGCATTTAAACGGGAGCCTAATAGTGGCCTGCAGCATATGATGCACATGAATTTGCACGTAAGTGTGACAATCACAAAAAATACCGACGGAAGGAGCTGTCGACATTGTTCCCCTTATACAATTCCTTCACTTGAAGACTTCCAAAATTCTCGCGAGTGATTCCCGCGAGTCTCCGAGAGTGCGATCCCCAAAATTCCCGCGAGTGCGGTTAAAACCCGCAAATAATCCTCATACCTTGAAAGAACTGCGGGAAATGCCGAGATCCTCACGCCCATTTCTCAGCGGTGGGGACATCGCATCATTTCCCGTCAGCTGGAACCAAAAAGGTTATTGGAGATTCTGACTCACGATATCAAAGCAAGTTCAAAGGAAATGAATATAAAAATGCTCAGGTCAACAAAAATTGTGACTAATGCACAGAGGGCATTGTTTTCAATGGGATCTTGTATACAAGTTGTGTCTATTCCATTGTCTTTTAATCACAGTTTTAGACCTTAATGATTGGTTTTTCTAATTTTTTGTCCCTTAGTTCTGTGAAATAATCTAGCCAATGATATTATTTGCTCTTCATTGTTGAGAGCATAACTGCTGACGGAATAGATTGGGTTATTTTAAACTAAAAAGGAACCGAAATTATGTGAAAGTTTAAGCCTCGGAAAATGAAACATCGTTTTATGATGTAGACAATTGTTCTAAGAAATATTTATAACCAAATATTACGAATATTTTTGCCTTTAGATACTTTCAAGTCTGTCTTTTTCTATGATTGCGTTAAGTTTGTAATGGGCAAAGAGGAAAGAGAGGAATCCCGTGGGCGGAATATTATTAAATTTTTGAAAAATAAAACAGAAAAAATCCGAAAATACTGAATGAGGGACATACGCATAGATGCATAAACGCCCATTACGCAATTAGAAGCATTAACGCCCATATTCTGGGAGTTTATGCAGCTAATTGGATCGGTAGAGGGCGTGGTAGGTAATGAATTTTCTTTGATAGATCTTATTTCTCATTTTTTCAAACTATAAATGGGTTTATTTGTGCTTGATCTATGCTTTGATGATTAATGGGCCTTACCATTCGCTTTGAACACCCATAGCCGCATACAATTTTGAGACACTCTGGTTACGTTTAACACGACGGAAATGATCGCTAAAAAAACGTAAGCTAGCTTGAATCCCTTGTCCCCTTCCGTT
This sequence comes from Hetaerina americana, assembly GCF_022747635.1. Classification (NCBI taxonomy): domain Eukaryota; kingdom Metazoa; phylum Arthropoda; class Insecta; order Odonata; family Calopterygidae; genus Hetaerina; species Hetaerina americana. The sequence goes on along the minus strand of NW_027286985.1, from coordinate 65,134,187 downwards.
CCGTGAAATATGATGTGAGAAAACGAGAATTTGACTGACCAGGGTGACGCCGCATTTTTGTGATCGTTTTGCGATAAGTGACTGTTTGAATTTCATGAAGTGCTTACTTCCTAGTATACATCCCGTAGTTCGAAGTATTCCGAAATGCGAATTTTTGACACTTACTCGTGCACCCATTTCAAGGCTTTCGGGCCTGAAAATATTTAGAATTTCTCTGACGCCTCGTTATAGTTTTGATAATGTCATGGTGTCTACCATAAAAAGAAATAAAACCTATGGTAAGGAATGAAGTTCTTCGAAGCAGCATTGACGTTGCTTTGCCTATGAAATACGACCTTAATTGTTGGAATAAAATTTCAGATTTCGAGAAATTCCATGGTAAAACAGCTGATTCTTTTCGTAACTTTATGGTTTTCCTTCAAAAGTATTTATCGCAAAGTATACCATACTTTTCACTTCTAAGTATTCACTTGGATGTCTGCGACTGTAAGTCACTTTTTATATCTAATTTTGCAGGGCAAATTAATGGTTAACGTTTTTCAGTGGAACAATATTAATAACTGCTGTAATACCCCCCCCAAGACGATTGACTTTTATTACCCCTAAGAACTTGCCTTGCGGCGATTCCAAGGCGTAATTAGTTAAATTACGGAAAAACTTGCTTATTAAAAGGCATGATATCGGACTCTTAAATAGTTCCTGCAAGACTGCCTAACGTTTAAAGAGCCTCATTTTTCATTGGGGCAGTCAGAATTACAGTATTGCCAGTACATTAACGTCCTTCTGAGTTGTTTTGAGGAAGTGTACAAGCATGGTAAATGCTATCAGTCGTTAGAGCAATCACAATGAAACTTTCACATGTTTATTCCCCATTTGAGGAGTGAGGTGCACGGCATTTCATGGGGCATTCAAGGCCTTCCTTTTCTCTTGAAAAAATATGGACAATCCTCTAATGGAATTTAGATCACAAATACAAGTGCTTATTGCGTTCCTGAAAATTAATTCTTAAACATTAATGTGATTTTAAAGCTATATATATTTATATATATACATATATATTTTTACATATATATATATATATATATATATATATATATATATACATATATATTTTTACACACACACACACATATATATATATATATATATATATATATATATATATATATATATATATATATATATATATATATATATACAGCGCCATCTCCATACTATTCCATAAGCCTTCATACGAACGTAGTAGTGGTGTGAGTAATGCAATCGTTTAAGAAGGAAAAATAGGAGTAGGCCCACTAAGAGAGGAAGATACGCGAGTGTTGAGATATGTAGTGAATTAAATCGTATTGCGTCAAGGTAGAGTCTTATTTATACATACTGAGAGTCTTACTTATTCTGATCATGGGTGGTGGAGACAATAACAGATTGACCAGGAAACGATAAATTACGGGAAGTAGAAACCTCATTTTTTCGAGTGCTCCGGAACATAGATCTATTGATTTTTGTTGCACATGATGAAAGACCAAAAAGAAGTCCACCTCTTCTTGGCTCAAATAATAAGTGTTCATAAGTGGAGAACTACACCTAATACGATCACTCACGATGGTAAGTGCCTCCCCGGTAAAAACAACGAGAGAACACAAAATAAAGAATTCATTCGAAATTAAAGTCTGACAGTGATGTGGGAATGTATGCATTAGGCATCAAAGTCATGCGATCTCAGATGCCGCATTAATATGATAGTTTAGCAGAAGAGTATGTCCGTAATTCCCTAATGCGTTCTGCATTAAAGATTCACTAGTTATTTCGGTCAGGGGGCGACAGGGAAATCCGTTCCCGAGGAAATGGAGCGGTGGACGCAATCACCACGAGGTATGCACATTAAATAGCAGACCAGAGTATCCTAGGGAGCTGGGTCAGTAAGTTAGGTGCGTAATAATTGCCACCTAACGCCGTTGAATGCAGCGGCGCGTGTCATGAACTCCTAGTTTGCCTGAATTTCGAATTATTGATCTTTGTACCATCTGTTTGATGAATGCCTACTCGTATATGAACGAGTCCAGAGGTGATCGGAGCACATATGTGAAAACGAAAAAAAAAACAGGGTGTCTAAATTGACCGTCATCGTTTAAAAACAATTCAATATGGTTATACCTAGGCACAACCTAATTGGCTGAAGGTTTTGTACGTAGCTCACGTACATGCCCAAGGTAATTCTAACATATTCAAGTATATGTGCTCAAGGTTAAGGAAAGTGTGTCTGGATGAATAGCGATAAGAGATTTCCAAGGTCCATCGGGAGGAAAGACGGTTACATCTCCAGGATGTGGCCCGCTCCTGAAGCCGAAGTTTCCCGCCAGCGGACTGTGGAACGACTCCCTTCCGCCACCTCTTTCTACCAGGAAATAAATTCCCTGCATTTTTCATTGCCATGCATTTACCTAAGTCATCGCTTTAGAATAATAGCTATGGATACTTACGAGAAAAAATGCAATACGATGTGAAGACACACTAAGTGAGAGAAAAATCAAATCGCGCGCGTAAGAAAAAAAAGAGAAAAGTAATTCCTCACATCAAAGCGTTTGAACTGCAGGGGTATTTGTAAGTGTCAGTGAAGACAATCAGTGCCGATTAGCGCAACGAAAAATTTATAAAATTAATGAAGCCATTGCATGAATTTGTCATTGTTATTGTTTCACTTAGCGCGCACGCGAAGGAAGACGAGAATTCTCCGTTAATACTTACGAGATATTGAGAAAAAAGTTAACGATAGAAATAAAAAGCTAAATAAAAAAGTAATAAATAGTAAATATACTGTTAAGTAGAGTCATAAGAATATTTCAAGCATGTTTTTGTCTTTTTATGCATAAATTAGGGACAGCAATTTCATAAGAGATGGTTTTTAATTTGTAGGTCCATTAAACTTCCTCATCGTTGAAGGATTTGGATGCTTATGGAATTTAATTATTATAGTTAGACTGAGCGAGTAGAAAGAAGTTCCGCGAGGGATATTATTTAAATGCGGCAACCTAAGGCAGTTGTGCAAATTTAATATTAATAGCGTTGCTATATGTTTCAATATATGGTAGTCTAACACTGCTGACTCCCTAAGATAACTTGAAATGCTGTACGAATACAGATTACTATGAATGATTGATGAGAATCCACCTTATTTTGGGTTTAAGTTTAACGGCTGTTTCCTTGGAAAATTTAAAGTGATTGGTTATGAAACACGTAGAACTACAAATCTTTCTGTGTATATACAATCATGAAAATAAATATGCCATTACAACATCTCTATACCAGTTAAAATTTCTTCCGCCGCCTCTGCTGTCGCCTAGGTCGTTCGAGTGAGATTTTTGCAACTATGTCATCATCACTCCATAGCGTGGCGTACCTGTTCTAAAAATATTTTCTGCTTTAATTTAGAGATTGGCATTGTATCCATTGGTAGCATTACAGACTGACAAACTACTAAGTTAAAGGTAAATTCGTTGTTGATTGGAAAAGTAAAACGTGGTTCTCTCATGTCTCACAGCCCATGCATCACGTTACACGTACGATACAAATCATAGCCATTAGGAACATAAGAAATAATAATGGGCAATTCCCCTTATTGGTAACGTAAAAGGAGAGCACATACGAACTAAATGATACTCACAAAAAATAAATTATTATAAAAAATATTTGTATTGTATCTAAGAAATATTTCACTGTGCCAATTAGCAGTATAACGTTGAATATTAATACAAAAAGATATTATATCCAAGAAAAAAATGTACACATAAATTCAAAACAGATTACACAAAATTAATGAATGCAAAATTTAGTTTGCACCTCCAATCCGTAAAGCTTCCGTTGAACAAAGCAGTAGAGCTACATATTCATATTGCGCATTGAACAGTTCAATAGTGAGTGAAAAGTATTATTCAATATGGATGCAGTGATGAGTCCCAGCACAGAACATCAGGCATACCTGGTGTTCTGTGCTGGGACATGGAATGGAATCACAAAAATTAGATGGATGGAATCCATTCCTCTATGTAACAAATTATATCTTACAAGTATAAACTCCTTGTAAGTGATCGCCGGGTGTTCAAGGGTAATAGGTTAAGAATGTACGAGTAAATCACAATCAATAGGAAGGTAACTGGATTTTTAAGAAACTAATCTGAAGAATCTTCACAGCTTTTTCTCAACGGCATGTATGTGTACATCATCGAGAGACTACGATTGCAGCATGTTCTAATATCGGACGGATTGATTCTCAATCGTGTGTTTTAAAGGTGTAAAACTTCATTAAAATATTTGGGGGTTCGGTGAAAAAATAGCATCGTTTTGAGGGTGTGATTGTCATTACTTGAATTTGGTTTGGAAATAGAAGTGAGGCTTCGAATATAACTGCAAGATACGTTGTTTTATTCACCCTGCATAGTGCATTATCTTCGAAATGATAAATATACCTGGGGGCTTACTTTATGAAAGAATGTTCTACTGAGTTTGTCAAAAGCTTGTCAATTTTCGAACTTAGAACTACTTCGACTTCTACCTCAGCATTTGGTAGGTGAATTACCATTTCTAGTGTATTCCAATTAATTATTATCACAGTCAGTTCATCATGACTTCGTCGGGAACCTTTTATCTTCTTCCAACGGTTACCTGGCCATTCACCTAGTGCTCAAGGCGGCCACACAACTTTCTCTTGATGCGGGAAATTATGTCCTCTTTCCACACAAAGATGATAAATGTGAGAAAGCCGTTAACCCCCTCTGTATAATCTGATAGCCGAAGAAGCTTATTTGTGTGAAGCAATAGTCGAAAACCCATCTCGACGGTACGCAAAAATCCCATCATAATAAGCAGCTTCACGTACATGTTGAATCTGTAAAAGGCAAGAGAAAACGTTTTATTGAGACAATGATCTAAAATAAAGATACTAAAGGCCATCGCCATTGGGATTTAAAGGATCTCCTAGCATTCTAACATAAAATAGGATATCGTCCAATATAAATTCCAGTTATAACTGAATAATTCTGTTTTAGGCATGGGGTGACGGCTTTAAACGATAATATACGAGATCAATAAGGTAATAATCAATGGCATTCTTACCGTTGTTTATTCTGCTTCACGGTTTCCGTATCCATAATACTCTCACAGTTATCTAAAATGGCAGCTTCCTTTCTGAGTCTATATATTTTGATGGCAGTAAGGATGAAGAGAATAATGTTAGATCCGAGGAGTAACATTGACATTCCTTGGAAGTACAGCATTCCAGCAATATTAGCTATGAATGAAAAAGGATACGAGAATCTTACTCCTATTTGTTCATCAAATGATGATGTTTCATTGAATTTATATACTTTAAAACATGATCCTCCCGATATCCATAGATATTATAATATACTCCTATCTAGACAAGATAACACAAATGCATCTATCAACTTCTCGTCTATCATATTCGGGTTGAATACTGTGGTGGTGGAATCCTTATTGAAAGGTATCATTTGGGAACTGACTAAGATAGGATTTCGGGAGGTTGTCAGCAGATTGTATTGAAAAGTTCTAGGAAATGATATTCTGGTTATGGCACTAAAAATTCCCCAAGTTTATATTTTTCGGAATTTTGGGCAGGAAAAATTGTATCATATTTTATATCCAGATCGAAAATTTCGCCATTTCGCTGTTATACATGTTTTACAATGAATAATAATAATAATTCGGCTTTATTTGTGCGAGATTGAGACTGTGGCAGTCCCATCTTCCATATAACCCATCGTCTAGTCCATTAAATACGTCGAATTCATAGATTAGAAAAGAAATGAGTGAAGAAAATCAATGAGCTCTTCTTCCCTAAGCGGAATTGACTATGTGCGTGATTTAGTCATTCAGATATTGGTTTATATTTGGCCTTGCGCAAAATCCATCTCCAGTGGTCAACCCTTACTCCAAACATTAAGAGGTGCCTGTTAACTCTTGAGGTTTCATAGCTTTTAATATCTCTTGTAAAAAGTGACGAAATGTTGACCGCCTTCTCATAATCTTTATTCAAGTGATCAGACTGCATTTGTTTAGAATCTGAAACTCTAGATTTCAATGAAATACAAAAATCTAAAAATATTGGTTAAATATTAACTTAGATCTCATGAAAATGTGGCGGAATCAACCTGGCGATGAATACTTCAGTTATTTGGTATACTTTTTTATAGTAGTCCCTTAACATTTTCATTATTCATAATGAAAAAAGTCAATGATATTATCAAGAAATACGAAGGATAAGATAAGCATTGAAGTCGGGGGACATGCGCTAGAACAGGTAAAATAACTTACATAATAGGGAAGTGTTCTGGACGAGGGTGGGCATGGGGACATGGCGTGAGTAAAGAAGCGTTCACAATGGGACGAGAGTTGTGAGAAGCACGTTAATTAAATACGTTAAGAAGAGACTAATGAAAACTGTAATAAGTAGCGTAGTTTTATATGATTCAGAAGCTTGATCCTTGAGTCAGGAGGATAATTGTAGATTGAAGTCTTTTGAGATGTGGTCGTGGAAAAAGATGCAACAAATAAATTGGAAGGGAAGGGAAACAAATGATGGGGCTTTAGGCATGATAGGGGAAGAGAGAATCTACAAAGAGAAATTTGAAGAAGGTAGGATAAATGAATACAGGATATTCTGAGAGGCAATGGAATGCTAAAGACGGTAATAGAGTAGAGAATGTTGGGAAAGCATGGTAGAGGGAGGAGGAGAAGAAGAGGCATCTTGGATGGAATTAAGGACGTGAGGAAGTTTGCAGAACTAAAGAACGAGTTATTGTAATATGTAGTACATGGTTTAAGGATATTTGTGTCATGTTAGTTGGGGTTCAGGAGAAAAGTATTGTATAGCCAAGGTCCATCAAAAACCGGCGGTAGACAACCACTGATACAAAATGTATCTTTTCAAGAAAATATTTGTAGAAATAATAATGAAGCGATCTTAATGAGTGCTTAAATCAAATTGCCCTTTCAAGTCATGATGGTGGATTTCCCCAAGGTTTTAGTGTTTTGATCCAAACAATTTTACTGGACAACAATTTCGCCACCATTGCAGTCGACATCTTCAGGAGAGATCTATCGTCCAGCGAAATGGGTCTACACGGAATTAACGCGAAAACTTTCGAGTCCTTCGTAGGAAAATTTTCGTAAGTAGGCATAAAAAAACCATAAACACAGTAATCAGCCTGAAGGTTGGTTTGGTAGGTGATGTTCACCCCGAACTAAGCTCGACGGCGTGTGTAATTCACACATCAGGGTATGGGGGTCAGCTCCTTTCCCTGTGCCGGTTATGAATTCCCAGGAAGATTTGATACCCGAAAAAATCACACAGCTTGGGTGGAGCTGCAAGTGCCCAGGAGAGATCTATCGTCCAGCGAAATGGGTCTACACGGAATTAACGCGAAAACTTTCGAGTCCCTCGTAGGAAAATTTAGGCTAGTCCAGGAATCGAACCCGGGCCCCCCGGTCAGTAGTCCAACGCGCCACCCCCTGGACTACCTCGACTCACGAATAGGCATCAAAACATAAATATTTGTCACCATAGCAAACGACGTATATTTGTGACCCAATAATGATTTTACTGGGCTCCTACTCCCTGGGAGCCCAGTAAAATCATTATTATCACCTTATGTGATTCACTTATGAATACGGTAATGCCGAACCAATGGAGTCTTACAATATCAATTTCCGAGATGGGGCTCGAGTATGCAACAAGAGGGTTTACTAGGCAGGCCCCTCAGTGTTCGTTGTTATATCAAGTAAGGTAACTTATTTTCTGTGACTCTTACCCTCCATCTCCTTTTATAGGGATTTGAGAGAAACGTATTTCCCCCTCCCTCCCTTTTACATAATTATCGGTTCCATTGCTAATATCGGACCGGCGCCCTTTTCAGAAAAAAAGAAAAGGGCGCATTTAGGCTTGATGAAAGCGTTTTTCTCTGCTAGAACTAATCAGTTCAATTTCGTGTTTGTACTGAACACATACTCTTTTATAACCGACAGCTAGTTTTTATTTTATTTTAGTGGCATTAGAATTCATACAGTGAAATGAAACAAACATTTCAAACTCTTTGAATAGGTTAATGAAGTGTTGATTAATACTTAAACGATAGTTTCGTGATTTCAAGGACAATTAAAAACCATCCCTTCTTCACAAACAATTACCGAAATCATGCAATAAAAATTCATATGTAGGATTCCTCCTGAACCTCATCCCCTTCCGCAAGCAAAGACACATTCCCCCACCCTTCAGAGACCTCCCATTATTTAAGAACAGTCCCGCCGTCCACAACTGCGAGAGAGAGTTGAAATGGAAAGGGTCCGGTTGAATGAGCATACGTTCAGAAGAGCAAGGCGAGAAATATTTCGAGCTACTATTATAAACCTTATTCAAGTCGGCCAAGAGTGTTTTCTCGTGCATATTAACCCCCTCAACCTCGCCTCACCGGCGGTTCAGCTGCTACAGGTAATGCGAACTGTGACTCATGATCACTCAAATGGTGGAAGTGAATAAATTTCCCGTTTTAAACAAGGGGGATACTGGCAGGACGTATGTACTAATCCACTGCCCATCGTGGGCATTCAACCACCTGGTGAGCATTTCCCTTTCCTTGGAAGGTACTAACTATAGAACCAGCAAATGTTGACCCTGAAGTCCGGCTTGATGGTGTCGGGCGGCAAACCAGGAGTCATTTCCAGTGTAACAGCGACCGTAAGGGTGATGAAAGGTAGGCCCCAGGCGTAGAGGGAGTAGAGGAGCAATTTCTTCGTTTCCGTGGCTGGCCGGATCGCTTTGAAGGGGCCGATACGCCTAGGAGGGAAAACGGTGGTTACGTTAGCGGTTACGTCGAGTGAAAAGGTAAAACTATAAATTACTCATAAATTTATTCTCCAGGAAAATTATTCTATCGGTTGGCGTTATGTTAATTCCGCGTTCACATTCCCATGCTTATATGGAATGGTATTTCCGCAATATGGTTCTCTTTTATTTCGTTGCACCAATTACGTAAATTATGTAGTAATAATATGCATTTATATCAGTCATGCATGGCGTTTATGATACGGCATCACGTTAAAAAATATCACGAGCTTATGACTACGAAGCTTCTTTTTGAGTGACACCTTTTGTGTGTGTGTGTGGGAAAAGGAGAATAAGATTTAAAAGTGAGGTTGTTTGTCAATGGCTAAGAATTGTGAAGCGTTGATTGGCAAAGGATAATTTTCAAATATTCTAACACATCAATCTCTTTCTCCAGAAAATTTAAATAAAAAAATGTCTTCTTAGTGAAAAGGACGCCACAATTACTCTATGGAAATCCGAATTAAATAAATGTGGACTCCATCAAATGCCCTTAAATTTGAAAAAAATCATATATTGGACAAATAAAACACCAAATCCTTATTAGATTCAAATAAACCCTTAGCCCACTTGAGGTACAAATGACCGGGAAAATTCAGTATCGACAAAAGCCCTCATTGATACCTCTGCCACTCCACATCTCCATTCAAAATGTTATCTCCGCCTGTGACCGCCTCCTTGACCCCTACGTTTGTATACCGTTATTTGCGAATCAGTAAACAACTTAAATTCAGACTTGGCGCCCCATTGTCTCCACCATTCTCCAATTCCCCTCACAAAGTAAACCTGCTCACAACCCATTCCTTCCAGTGGCCCCTCACCCACCTCCCTTTATCCCCCTCCCCATTGGACACTCCCCTGCGTTACTTCCCCGCGACTCTTTGTGCGGTAATTTCGTAATCATACCCTGCCTATTGAAGATAATTTAGCGGTTCAAATGGCGTTGTGGCTCTCTTTGTCTTCGCTTTCGCTTTCTGGTGATTCTTACGAGGACACCTTTTTTCCCTCCCTCCCTCCTTCCTATACCCTTACTTAACACTATAACTCATCTACCATGGCGATAGAAGTCGAGATGGCTATGGGAATTAACATCGTCGTCATCTTCCTTTTAACCTTTCTAGGAAGAAATTTTGCCTTGCGCGGAACCAGTCCCTTGTGTTTCTCTCGAACCAATACCACCACTAACACTCTGCCACGCATTGAACCCTCCACCAGCCGGACTTCGAGACTGCTCCTAAGGGCCAGGGAGACTTCTCGAAGCTGAGGGCAAGGTTGCCAGACCCTTACCCTTCTGACTAACCGTCACCCGATAATTATTTGTGGAAGTGCTATCGACATCCGAGTTCCTGTAGGCGCCCACCGTAAACGGATTCTCCGGCGAGCGATCGAGCACAGTGGGTTGCCATTCCACCATCTTGGTCTCCACATTTTACTCATACGACTAATTTGTCACCCTCCCCCCCCCCTCCCCGCTTCACAACTGATGGCCATTGACAACTTCCGATCAGTTTCTTTTTGCCCGACTACCCAAAATGGTGCACTCTCATAATACATATACGTGTATAATACACACGTATGTATTGAAACACGAAAACAAGCCAAATGGCGAGCTATATCGTAAGGAAATGGGATAGAAGGAAACGTATAAGACAAACATAGGGGTAGGGAAGGTGAAAGCGAAAGTTCGTGGTTCAAGTCCCGATATGGAGACTTGTTTCCGTTTGTGATCCCACCTTGGCCACCAATGTTTATTGTTTAACTTGAATGTATTAACGTGAATATGCATATAAATAATTAAATAAATGCATGGATTCCGGGGAAGTTCTGGCACACGAAAAATTACATAGCTTAGGTAGAGCTATAGGTGGCCAGAAGGGCCTGTCCGGGAATCGGACCGGGGCCCTCCGGTCAGTAGTCTAACGCTCTTCCGCGAGCCATATATATGTATAATATAGATATATATTATTATTAGGTAATCTACCGGTTAAGGTAGGTTTTTGGATGGACAAAATTACTAATTCAACAATTTGTGACCCCCAGCAAAACACAACATCCTACTCTACATCAGGTCCCTCTTCATCTGAGAGTGTATATATATATATATATATATATATATATATATATATATATATATATATATATATATATACATATGTGATAAAATATATTTTATAAATATATAATTGCGTTTTTGTCTCTGCAGTTCGTTTTTTAGCACGGTAGTATTTTAGCATTTTATTTATATATCTCTCGTTCTTGAAGGCAAGAGTTATAAAACCATCTGGTGGAAGATTAGATAAAATTGTTTAACCATGGTAGTGATTTTTTGTCAATATAGTAATAAGTCGGACCAAATAAAAATCCTGAGAAAACCCTCTACTTACCTAAACGTGGAGTATATGTCAAAGCAGATGATGTTTAGCCAGAAGAAAGATGCCAGGAAGAAAAACTGAATCCCGAAGCCTAGAAAAAAACAAACGAAAAGGTTTTTTAGGCTCAACATTCAGGAAGGAAGTAACAGTCGGAAGGAGAATAAGATTTCTTTTAGCTGTTCGGGTGATTTGAAAACTGGTCTCTTGATTTATACGAGATAAACTATAATTTAAGATTTTACTGAAAGTTTTTGGAGTTCTATAATCTGAGAATATTAGTAGTAGTAGGGGAGGCGACCGACTGCTGAGGTCATTGGCGCCATAAGGGATGGACAGGAAAGGATGAAGGGTGGAGACGGAGGACGTCGGCATTAGCCTACTCTTTTCGAAAGGCGCCAAGGGGTCCGCAGCTTAACATCCGGCGGACGGCGTACTCATTCAAAGTGCCTTCCACAAAGCACCTCAAGTAGGGATACCTCTGAAAAATATTCAACACCGCCGGGATGTGAACCCGGGCCCCCTGGGTGGGAAGCCTGTACGATAGCCACCGCACTAATCCAGATCCGAGAGAATGTTAGTGCTACATACAAAGAAAAACCGCATTTACTGACAACGCGCGGGATTGTCTATTGCAGCGCACATTTTAACAATTCGCAGTGAGCAAAGTAGAAGAACCACAGTCTGCACTCTACCACAGTAGGATGCATACTGAGGGCAGGGACGTTTAGACCCCAAGATGGCGGCTCTAGCCCTACCCACTGCCACACTAGGCTGAAACCTTAGGTACTTTCTCAATAGCCCTCGTATTTTTATCACATCCATTAAGGTATTTTCCTTATTCCTGGTATATCGTTCTATTGCAAATATTCAAATCAGAGTTAGCCTTTGGAATGCAGATGCTCCTGACACCCAATAGTCCACCGACTACTTCTCCAGCATATTCCTCTTCAGACTTGAGGTGTTTTACATGTCACGAAGCATCTAAATGTAAAAAAATATAACATTTTTGGCTGAATATCTCCTTCGCTACTCCGTTCTCACTTTTAGATTGATTTCTCTGGGTCCATAAAAGAAAATGAATGTATTTTACTTTTTTAATGATTTCCAATGCACTCTTATATATCTGACGATTTTAGGATTCCAATGGACTGAGTATCCGCTGTTTTCACTGATATTTCAGAAAGCGAATCCAAAGTTCATTTCTTCATTCTTCATCGTTGCCGATTTCCGCAAAATTCTTTGCATGTAGATTTCTAGAAAGGAGATACGCGGAGAGATTTTCCTTCGAAAATGAGGATTTGGAAATTCATTATGGATGAGGGCTCGCTATTGGAACTTGCCAAATAAAGATTACTGCTTCAATTTTGTAAATCTAAAATTATTTTCTTAAGAAATCCTGTATTGGTAATCACAGAACTTCGCTAATCGGTAAATAAGGTAAAATAGGTTAAAATTATTCCGGTGACCCTGACAAATTGCTGTCGGTGCATTAATGTCATTGCATTTTAGATTTATTTGAGCCTTATTCTTCTTCTTGGTCAATATAAATTAATGCATTAGTATTAATAAGTTATAATTTTACCGAAATATATATGTAATGGTCGCAGATATGCATTATTTATAGGAGAATCTATTGGGGTTGAAAGGTATTAGATACATGCGCAACTCTGCGGACACAGAACAGTGGCTGGGTCGTGAGCGTGGCGCATTAATTGATTCCTGCATTTGGAAATGCTACTTAATGTTACGAGTTTCAGTGCAGATATCGCACCCATATAGCTTTCAAAAATAAAATTTCATCCTTCGGACATTTCACTTGCTTTCGGTTTTCAGTTATTTCCCATGGTAAACAATTTTTTGGCGATGTAAAAATTCCGTTACTCAATCGTTAACTAAGAACCTCTATTTCCTTTTTATAGCCTATCATAAGCATTTGGTAATATTATAAAATAATTTGCTACACATTCAGTGAGTTGATATTTGAAATATCTGGGGTTAAATATGATAAACGAGTTACAACCCGCGAAGTTTTTGAAAAGACACAAAAGAATCTTTATTTAGTTTTTATTCATTTAAAAATATTCCTTATTACATCATGAAATGAAAATTACTAAGAAGTTAAGCGATTTGGAACTCTTTCGCGTAACAGAAAATATTGACACTCCGAACTACTTTTTTCGAAAGTCAGGCTGCTAGGTTTGACGTAAAACAAACTCGTTTCATACAAGTAGTAAAACAAGGGCCAGGAAGGATCTGGATCTATTACTTTTAGTTCATTTTTATGCTTTGGATTTTCAGAAGGTAGATTAGTCCGTCCGGTCGGGTCGGAAAAGTTTCCAGTATTGCCACGGCCTAAATAGAATTATTCTAAAAAGGTTTTTGAAGTCCACGATCCCCATTACTCCCCCTGCATCTTTTGCGTACCTAATCAGTTTTGGACCGCGTCACTACTCGGAAAAAATGCCGGTAATTGCGTAAAGTTAAGCACCGAGAGCGAAAGGCAAAGAGAAATAAATATTTTACTTTTTAAATTTACCTTTATATTACCGTTCTTCAACGCACAAAAATTTATTAATTGTTTTGAATAGTTCACTTTTCATAAATTAAATCCAAACCAAGCCTAAATAAAGTACTCTCGTGAATCCTTGGAGGCAGTAGCTTAGCATGCAGTGAGCGTGAAAGAATCACCAGCAAATTATATTCCAAAAACTTATTTGAACAAATAATGCAATTTCTTTTCTCAATGAGAATAAGGATGCAGAATTACAAAATGGGAAAAGGTGAAAAATACCTACCAAAAAACAGGCACCAATCAAGTCCAACTTTCAGGGAGTACAAGATGGCAAACAAAGAGATGAGGTCAGCCGTGATAAGGCTGAATAAGTGAGACAGTAACATCTTCCCATGCAGGTTCCTCAGCTCTGGTATGCACGCATAAACGAGGAAAGCGGCCGCAAATGACAGGCACGCGACCGTTCTTCCGAAGGGGTACGTCAGGAGGAAACTCCTGACACCGAACCACAGGGAGTAGGAGTTCTGGCACGCCCAGGGGTGATCCTCGTACTCGCCGATCGCCATCACGCAGTACTTGTCCCCGCCTCCCACCAACTCCCCAAGGGACAGGGTATCGCACCCCTCCCCTTGCGACCGGCACCCTTTTCCGATGAGCTCCCCTCCCTGGAGGACCGAATACAGGCCCCCAGGGTGGGACGACTCCCCGAAGAGTGCCACGCTCCCCTTCTCCCGCAGCAGCAGGGATAAGGAAGAGCCGTCGTCCAGGCTCTTGGGACAGAACACGTCGTCCAGGACGCACTTGGTGCCCCACTTCTTCGCCTCCTCGGCCGGGCAGCACCTTCGCAGGCACGGGATCCCGGCCTCGCACGGACAGCCCCAGTACTCGTAGACGCCCCCATCGTTGTCCCACGCCGTCTCCCAGAACGTCCCGTTGGGGTACGAGACCTCGGCCAGGGGATCCCAGACGCTGCCGTTCTCGGCGGGGCTGGCCGAGTCCGGGAGGCGGACGCTCAACTCGAACGGGCAGGGTGTCGGGTAGTCCGGATGCGGTTCGGCGGCGCAGGGGGCATGGCGAGCCAGTTGGGTGCAGACGAGGAGGGCGAAGATCGAAGCCGCGGGGGACATGGTGCGACTGTTGCACGGGTGACTCTCTCGTCGGGAAGTCTTTCGAGTTACAGCGTGAGATATTTGCTCAAGGATGGATGCTATCAAAAGGAAGTGGCCCGCCAAAATTTTTATACAGCCACTGCGTCGGATATACGCGTAGTACTCGCGGTCGGCTCTGGCGGTTGGTGACTGACTGTTCCTTCCTTCACCGCGTCTATTTAGGAAAGATATTCGAGGGTTTGAGTCATCATTTCCTCTTAGAGGCCTTGCCTAGAATGTCATTACCATTTCTCCAAAAAATGCTGTCGTAGTTATTAGTGCCATGCAGAGTAGTAGTAGCGTAGTAGTGCCATGCAGAATATTTATGCGTGAAAGTAGCCGAAGTACCATGACGGAAGGGAATAGACGACGCAGCTGAAAACAAAACTGTGATCGTTAAATCATGGGGTGATTAGCAAATGATAAAACTTGTAATAATAGTTTGTAAACTGATTTCCTACCTTTGAAGTTTATCTGTTAGATTCCACACTAAACTGTGATTATCAGACAAATTGGTTGCCTTTTGGAGAACAAGATAGCCGGCTTGGCAGATGAACCCAGGTTGGGGTCGTGAACGTTAATTTATTGAGAATTCTGCAGGAATGGCAATCCAATGGGTAGAGCGCTGAGATTTTGTAGACCTGAGTGTCCGGGTGCAATTCCCAGTGACTTTTAATGTGGACAGATTCACACAGGCTGGGTGATTTTCGCGTATCAGAACTCTCTGGGAAAGGAATTGACCTGCCCCACCCCAATGTATGAATTCCACATTACGGTGGGTGAGTAGCTTAGCATAGTAGCAGGTGAGTTATACCCTATCAAACTGACCTGCCGGTTGATTACTGTTGTGGTATCTAGTTCTAGTTGCGGTTTCAGACAATTATTCCATGTATTTCAATTATTCCATGTATCCGTCAATGGCCAACAGAGGTTGGCCATTGACGGATAAATTCGCTGCAAATAAACCGACCCTGGGTGTGCATTTCTGTCGAGGAGGAAATAATAAGTTCCACACAACTAGGCATGATTGATCTAACAATGAGTCATGGTGGACTCTGGAGTCATGTCCCAATAACTAAGGGATATGTCGAGGTGATGTCAAGGAAACAATGTCTTTCAATTTTGCATAGAGTTCGTGATCAGGTAATTTATACTCATCGCTGAATAGTCGAGGATATTTGAGGATTACGGTGTGGGAGGAGATCTTTGAAATCTAGGAGTCTGGATGGAAATAAAAAATTGAATTCGTAAATAATACAAAATATCCATTTATTGTTCAATCATTAACATAAAGCTCCACTCAGTATTGTATCACTCGATTGTATGACATAGCAAATAATACATGTGCCCCATTAAAAAGTGTACTTCACCAGGAATATTTATGATTAAGAAGTGAAAATCTTAATTACTTGAAGAAATTCCTCCAGAGTTGAGGTAACATCGCAAATCTCTTTTTTGTTTTTAGAACTCTGTAAAACCAAGTCAACTCTGCCGAGCCACTTAAAATTACGATTGAGAAAGTCTAAAATACATCAACTAATAGAATATATTTAAGAGGATCCCACTTCTTACGATATTTACATGCTTGGTCACAGAACTGGCATATGAAAATGCACCAGCGATACAATGCGAATTCAAATGAAATCTTGAGTTATGAGATAGATTACTGAGCAGTAAAGAACCCACCCTAGTCAGTTTACAACGTTACCAGTAGTCGTTGTAGGTTGAATTTTCCAAGAGATACCCACACATCAAAGACCTGATGCATTTACTGAGTCAACACGAAAACGAAAGGAACTAATTAATACAAAATTTCCAAATCCCATGCTTTGAAATAACAAATACTTATCACAAAATAAGAAAGAAATATTGTTTTCTCAATTCCTTCTTTCTGAAGACAGAAGTTTTTGCTTACTCAGAGGGGTATTTCTGATCCATAATTTTGGGTGGTCGATTATTGATTCAGCATCACATGAATTTTTCTCTATCACAGTTAGAATGATCACCTATTGTTCATCTGACTCAGCAAGCCACCTCAGCACTAGTCCTCCAGCCACGAGCACCGGCATAGTTTTCTCTTTAGGTGAGAAATGATATCGTCTTTCCACACGAATATGACAAAGGTAAGGAAGCCGTTAACACCCTCCGTGTAATCGGTTAGCGGCAGTAGCTTATTGGAGTGGAACAAGAGTCGAAAACCTACTTCGATAGCCCGTAGAAATCCCATCATCAACAGCAGTTTCACGTACATGTCGAACCTGCAACATACACGAGCTATTAATAAAAATTACAGAACTAATCAGTCACATTTAAGGAGTCATGAACTCATATTAGGGTGAGCAATTGATTTTACAATTAGGTTAAGAGTTAAGGACTTCTATATGCAGAGAATTAAGGTAAATCTGAATTTTTACTTAGATGTTCAACTTGATATCCTGAGCAACACGTCCAAACTGAAATATTGGAAAGTTTGACTTGTAATGGTCCCAAATTCAAGAAAAATGTTTTCTAGACGAAATTGTCAAAAGTGTGGCTGTTTTGTGATTGGTTAGCATACGTGTCGAATCTTGCCGAAAAAAAATTGAATGTTTTTGCAAAGCTGACAAAATATCTCATTACTCAGAAATGAATGGAGGATGATATAAATATTGAAGGGTAAATTTTATTTCCGATTCATTTGAATATATGATTTTCATCCTTGTAGGACTATCACTTATGGCGTTATTGCAATGAAAATGTTAGCATACACGCTGGGCACGGGGTATGCGGCGCTGCCACTTGAGAAAGGACGGTACAAAACTGTTTTAATTTCTTTGAAGGAATTATTGCTCTGTATTTATCTAGTAATATTTTATATGGACATTTGCTGACTTCAACACTATATGGAGAAGAATGAAACGTCAGTTGTGGCTAATTCTAAATCCTTTGCAATATGATTTTTTGTGACTAAGGTGTCTTTTTCTGTACGGCAATGGATGCATTCAGTTTTCATACGCATAAAAAGCATATTATTTAATGTCACTATGCAAAATTTCGGGAACCATGTGACTTCAGATCCCGAAACAAAGGAGACACCGGCACGGAAAAGTCGAGGACTTCAGTCATGTTGTCCATGACGTCAAGTTAAACAACTAAGCGAAATTAGGTTCGTAACTTTTTTCTGCAGTTACGGCCCCAAATGAGCTAAAATTCCTGGATTACATCGAGGATTCTTTGGAACGTGACATTTCTTCAAATGATTTGATGAATGAAAGAAAAGGAAGTTCTGATGGGATCTGAAGTGAGTTCATAAATTCTCCCTACCTTTGTTTGTTCTGTTTCACGACCTCCATTTCCATGACACTTTCACGGTTCTCCAAGATGGCAGTCTCCTTCTTAAGCTTGTATATCTTGATTGCCGTAAGGATGAAGAGAATTACGTTGGAACCGAGGAGTAATGATGTAAATCCTAAGAAGTACAGCACCGCCGCGACATCAACTGCGAAAATAAAACATAAGGGCGGGGGTCTTAGTCAACTCCGAAATTTAGGCGAATTCACTTGCTGTTATTTTTTATTTCTATTATTATTATTGTAGAATTACGTTGCAATTAGGCGATTTAACTATCTTTCTAAAACAGGTACCAACATCTCGAATTATTTCCATATTCTTATGGCATCACGAGTAGCAATAGATTATTGGTTTGCAGTTGCGGCAAAAGGCATGAGAAAGGTGAGATGTAAAAGTACGCAGCCAGACAGGAAGAAAGGACCGCCTAGGGAAAATACTGGAATACTTTATCATGAGGGAGGCAGAGTGCACGCGAGAATCATTGAAACGACATTTAACGACAAATACTCTGTCATATTGACGATGCAAAACACTCGTTAGTTTTTGCACCAATAATTCATATAAACTAATCGTAGTTTTGACAGCATCAATTTAAAGGTGAACTCGATCTTGGCAGTATAAATTAATGAAGAAATCTTAGTCAGTTTACTTAAAATATTGGCGTGAAAACACTGCCGCTTCGAAGACAGCAATGTGAATTTGGACTATTTGCACCAAGTCACGTCTGAGTCCCTATCCCATTCTGGAAATTTCCACGACATTATGTCATCGTGGGCCATTATGTCTAAAAAGTCGTCATCATATCGATGGTGGGTGAAGTACAAGTATATACTTGTTCTGTGTCATAATTGAGCGATGATTTAATGTTTGATGACAGGCGAAAACGTCAACATGGGAAATAGCGAAGGAAATGAAACTCAGAATGGAAAATGAAATCGAAAAAGACTATCTGGATGCAAGAATGGATATCATAAATATATCAAAGGTAAATATGTACGAAGGAATCGACATGACCGTGCCAATTAATAAGGGTCAAAACATAAAGATAGCAAATTTGAATGATATCATTCGTTAGACATTCGTCCGAGAGAAAATCAAGCCATCATATTTCGAACGTCCTGGCAGCAACTCATTCCCAGAACGAAGCGGAAATTTCGAAATGCTCGGGGGGTTATGACTAATTGGAGATAATGCATATTTATTTTCATGTAAACATTTCTTAGAAGCTGCGTGGGCCGTGTCTTGAATTATCTGAAAACCTAAATGCAATTCAGCGCTGGCGCAACGCATGAAAATTGAAGTTGATGAAATTTATAGTGACCCCTGATCGCTTAATGTATACAAAAATACTGATATAGCAAGTGCTAATCAATTAAATATTTTGGCTTTACCCTTACCAACGACATCTCTTAAGAAAAATAGGTAAAAAGGAAATATGCGGGCAATCTAGAATATAATTAGGATATCTTCAAGGAGTGCTGGAAATGTGTAAAGAGAGAGAGCATAACAGGAATGTTATCTTAGGCTGGTTAGACCTCATTAACAATATGTTGCTGGTTTATCGGAGGAATCCGGTTTTATTTCCGAATTAGATTGTGTGCAGCCAAGAGGAGCTATATAGTATGTTCCGGCCTCAGCTTATTGCCGGCCTCGGTGACGGCGGGGTAAGGTCCTCGTCTGCCAATCCGCGGGTCGCGGGTACTATTCCCGCCTGGATGGGTTTCCCTCTACCCAGGGCTTGGGTGTTTTTAATCGTATTCATTGTTATTACTGTTAATATTCCGATGTAAAGGCCAAATAGTGCTGTTTTCGGACTAAGGCTAAATAAATATATATTTCTTAACCATATTTGTAATAAATTTGGTAGCATATCTAAATTGTTAAATCAAGAGGTTGGACATCACTCATATAGCAAAGGTTACGTTACAGCCAAATTTCTATCCCCTTAATTTCAATATTGCGTCATTAAATCTGAGCTATTATTATGATTATTATTAGATTTTTATCGATGAAGGTAGGTTTCGAACTGCGGTAATCTTCTTTGTCACTTCTATTGAAGCACAACCCAGGATCATACTCTACAACAAGCCCCTCTTCAACTCCATGTATGTACTTCATTCCTCCCTTCTTTCCGTCCAACATCCCTATCTCATCCCTACCCCATCCTCGCTTGCCTAACACTCTCCCTTCGATCACAGTCCTCAAAATGTCATTGCCAATCAAAAACCTCTGCATCCATTTTTCCTGTCTCCTTTGGATTTCTACCGAAAGTCCCCTCCCCTCACTCCACCGTGCATAGCTCTTTCTCATTTGCTTTTCTTTCTGTACACGTCACACTTTCCATCATTCTCTGCATCCACATTCCAAAAGTCTCCAACCTACACTTTTCAACTTGCTTCAACGATCATGTTTCCGCACGATACAAAATCACGTTCCATAGCAAAATATTAACGATTCCATTCCCAACATCCGTAGTTAACGTCCCTGTTACCATTTCTCGCCTTTTGAAAGCTTCTTCATCTAACGCAATGCTTCGTCTTATGTCCCAACTACTCTTAACAGTTTGGTGAAGAACACTTCCGAGATGGATAAACTGTTCCATCTGCAATAAAAGTTTATGATATCCTATTTTATTATTTAAATTAGCCTTTCTCTTTATCTAAAACCCCATACACTATGTTTTGTTTACATTTATTCTCGTTCCATACGTGCCACACTGACTTTCCAATTCGTTTAACAATGCTTGCAATCTAGGCTGAATGGTTGACAAGATGAAACCAGTAAAATCTCCTGGTTTAACGGATTCCTCACTGACTTTTATTCTTATCTCCACTTCTTCCCATGCCATTTCCTCCTCAGACGATGATCGTTGAAGGCAGGTGATGGACAGATAATCGACACCCCTCTTCCAAACACTACGCTACATCCGCCAAACACGCCTGAGCATTCTGAGATACTTACAAGTTGCGGATAAGTCGCCCATCTACTTCTACGTTCTGTAATTCATTGATTAATTCTACCCAATCCAGTCTATCGAACGCCTTCTCGAAATATAGGAAATGCCAAATACATCCTGATTTAATTCTATTTTCCTCTCTATTAGTGACCTCATTACTGCTTTGGCATCACACGTGCCTCTCCCTCCCTTTCCTTAACCCAAATTCAGCATTCTCCAAGTAATCATTTTCCCTGCTCGCCATCCTCTTATTGATGATCCTGAGAGCCACTTTAGCTGCACGCGAAATCAAACTAATTGTTTTTTAGTTCTCACATATGGCTGACGTTCCATTTTTTGGGATGGTATCTAGCTCCGATCTGACAAAATTATCCGGTAAAATTCCTTCCTCATAAATGCTGCGTAAACTTCCAGCCAAACCCATCTTCCTTCCACGTTTTCCTAAACCTCTGAGTAGTTCAGCGGGGATGTGTTCTATCCCCACAGCCTTATTTGGCTTCAATTTCCTTAATGCCCACAGTTGAAATTATGATTATTCTCGGCAGCACCGCTTAAGGTGTCATCAGATCTCAAAAACCCTTCCACCACTCCTAGTTTGTAGTCTATGAGGAGGGAATCAATGCCCAACAAATCCCTCAGAGCTTCGAAACGAGTTCACATATTTACGTCACTCACCATAGAACCAGCAAATGTTGATCCTGAAGTCGGGCTTGATGATGTTGAGTGGTAATCCAGGCAACAATTCCAATGTCACCGACACGGCGAGGATGAGGAAGGGAACTCCCCACGCGTAGATGGAGTAGAGTAGCATTTTCTTTGTCTCCTTGGCCGGTCGCATGATTTTGAGGGGGCCAACGCTCCTGCGGAAGACAATGGTGCGTCAATCGAGCATCACAAGATACGACCCAACGAGAGACCAGAGTTTCTCGAGTAATAGTGATCATCGGTGGCGGCTTTCCGAGGAAGTTTAAAATATCTTCAATCTAGAAACCGTTGAGGGTGGCTAGACATTACTCAATTATCAATTGCGCGTCATGAGATAAATGGGGATGATATTAATCGGACACTATTTAGTCTTTTAATGATTTAATTATTCAAGGTTTAAATTTAGCGCTTGACATGGGAAAAGAAAGGAGGTTATTTAATCTTTCGAAATATTGTCAAAAGTAAAGAAGTAACCTGTTATTAATTCCACACTAACTTAATGGCTTTCTATAAAATTTCGAAATATATTTCGCTTTTGGTGATAGCTTCGAACGGACAGAATATATCGCCAATCGATGGAATTTACAAAATTGATTTTAATCCATTCCCATCTCTAATACAGGTATCTGTATAGTGAAAAATCTGATTATGTTAAAACCCGCTATCAAAAAAATTTCTATGCCTGATGATGACAGTATGTTTTGAAACAGGGTTGTGAAATGAAAAGATATTGGTGGAAATGGGTGCAAAGTCATTTTTGCCCAATACCCTACCGGTTAACAAGTTGGGCTCAGGAAAATAATTCTATCCTTATATGCCGTTAGCGCATTGCCCTTAGAGGGTTTTCCGTCTTTATCTTGATGGCTGTTATCCCGACACCCCCTGCCATACTCCATTATGCCTTTCGTGTAATTTTTTGCGTGTATCGGAGATTTACCCAAGGATATTACAAATAGGAAACGAGGTTTTTGGTCTGATTATCAGGACCTGCGTATGCTTGTAGCTGTAGACATAATTATTATGGCACGCACCAAATTATATTGGTATATTCGACCGCTGGTAAAAATTAAGAGAGATAGGTACCGTCACTGACATATTCAAGGACTTGTTCATCTATCACATGATACAAAATCATAATAGCCTGTCAAACCCTAAAGCCTTGAAAAAGAGAATTATCTTGAACACTATAATTTAATAAAATAGTCAAGCACAGCAATATTGCATGATTTACAAGGAATGTACGCATGTGCGCGAGCATGTTTGCATATGAGCTGACCTATATTCGAGATTATTAATGAATTAATAGTCATGCAGGCCAATTATTTCATTAATAATCTCGAATAATTAGTTCATTAATGATAATGCATGCAGCATGGCTGTTACCGTAATACCCCCTCCCCCACCTAACGCCCTCTCGACGGGGTATGTGCATGTAGATTTAGATGTAGATCACATAATAATACAACACAATGGGGGCTTGTGAATGCACCACTATGAAAGTGGAAGTAAGTCGTTTGTAATGCCATTATTACTTCTTTATTTTTTTGTGCAAACAGTCGACTTTGGCTTATTACGTTAAGACAGGAAAAAGCAACTAAAAAAGAAACTAACCTGAACGTGGAGAAAATATCGAAGCATATGATGTTCAGCCAAAAGAAGGTCGTGAGGAAGAAGAACTGAATGGCGAAACCTGAAAAGGGAGATAAAATTAACGACTTTTTGTCTTCAGTAGTCGATCATTGTAAGGGTTACATGTTTCCAATCGATTAGTACAAAATAACGTCGAATGTATTATGTTATCTTTAACTTATACGAGTTATATTTGGAATAGTAGGCTAAACTGAAAGATGATCAATAATAATAAGAAAGGACGAAAACTCTAGCTTAAATTTTAACGAGAAAATGTTTTTCATTCTTTGATCTACATATTAGGTGAGGTTTTCTTTTTTCATGAATACACATAATTATCCTAAGCGAATATTTTTTCTTCGCAATAATGAAAAAACTCGAAAAAATATCATAAATTCTAGGGAGTAACAAACGATTATGAAGTCAACTTCGGAAAATAAGTGAGAAAACATTCGTACTGGTATCAGAAACAACTACTACTATTATTCGGAATAGTTCAGAAGGACGCTCTTTAGCTGATGAATTTCAAATATATAAATTTTTAAAAATACACATTAGTAAAGCTAATTTTCGCAAAGCTGTAGGCTTTATTAAAGGAATGTTCAAACGGTATTTCAGCGGCGAAGGAACAAAAGTTAAAACATTTTCTTCGGAAAAAGGGACAAAACGAGGAATGAGGTATTTTAAGCACTTCAGTTGACAAAATACTTCATGACTTTTTAATGTCTCTTAGGCGCCTTTAGCAAAGCAAATTAGTATCATTAAATATTGTCGGTTTAGACATTTTTAACTTCCTTTACGTGTCTGATTGGGATATTGAATTCCAAATAACATGTTAAACGATCAATGCTTTCAAAATGCCACCTTCATTCGCCATTAATATTCGTTGATTACGTCAAATATTCTTACCGAAAAATAAACACCAATCCAGACCCACGCGCAGGGAGTTTACGATGGCAATCAGAGAGATGAGATCCCCCATGAACAGAGCGAAGAGATGCGACAGCAACATCTTCCCGTGCAGGTTCCGTAGCTCAGGGATACTCACATAAACGAGGAATGCGGCCGCGAAAGACACGCATGCCAAAGTTCTACCCGCGGGATACGCCAGGTTATATCTATGGGAACCGAACCACAGGGAGTAGGAGTTCTGGCACGCCCAGGGGTGATCCTCGTACTCGCCGATCGCCACTACGCAGTACTTGCCCCCGCCTCCCACCAACTCCCTCAAGGACAGGGTGTCGCACCCCTCCCCTTGCGACCGGCACCCTTTTCCGATGAGTTCCCCTCCCTGGAGGACCGAATACAGGCCCCCAGGGTGGGACGACTCCCCGAAGAGTGCCACGCTCCCCTTCTCCCGCAGCAGCAGGGATAAGGAAGAGCCGTCGTCCAGGCTCTTGGGACAGAACACGTCGTCCAGGACGCACTGGGTGCCCCACTTCTTCGCCTCCTCGGCCGGGCAGCACCTCCGCAGGCACGGGATCCCGGCCTCGCACGGACAGCCCCAGTACTCGTAGACGCCCCCATCGTTGTCCCACGCCGTCTCCCACAACGTCCCGTTGGGGTACGAGACCTCGGCCAGGGGATCCCAGACGCTGCCGTTCTCGGCGGGGCTGGCCGAGTCCGGGAGGCGGACGCTCAACTCGAACGGGCAGGGTGTCGGGTAGTCCGGATGCGGTTCGGCGGCGCAGGAGGCATGGCGAGCCAGTTGGGTGCAGACGAGGAGGGCGAAGGTCGATACCGCGGGGGACATGGCGCGACTGTTGCACGGATGGCTCTGTCGTCGGGAAGTACGTACATGAGCACTCATCGCTATCTCACGGTTACTTGGGTCATGAGGTTCGTTTCCCAGGATGCGGTCATGCACCTCTTCCGGGATATCGAACGGAAGTCCTTATTGTCAGGAGGAGAAATGACTTCATTCCTTTTTTCCGTATTTACAAGTCCGACTTGGGGAAAATTCCTGCGCCTTAATGTAATCACTTCCGCATCTTAAAGGGATTCATTTGACTTTGGAGACATGTATTTTTGATACGTCAAGTAGTTTCGGCGATTGAAGAATCGTGAATGCATTGTGAGGATTTCATTGATCCAAACTGTGGATACAATGCCGCGATAGTAAATTCACTTGCAATAGCATTAGTCGAAGTGAATCACTATATTTTATCTTTTTTATCGAAGAAATTTTTTTTATTATTTTTTGGCTATGTATTCAATGTGCATTTCGTGGTATACTGCAAAAATTTCGACCGTAAGTAGCATTAGTTTTTAATCGCGTTAATTTATGAATTAACGCATAATCTTGACGTTGTTTGCGAAGAGCTCATGAAATGCTCAAACGCATTCCTTTACGTGCGCGAGCGCCGTTGGCGGATCCTATTCAGAACGTAGGAGAGATGAAAGAGAAGGAAGATGGTAAAAAAATAACTAGAAACCTTCAGGATTTGTCACCAAGATCAGAGCTATTATTGAACTAGCACTAGGCCTGCTTGCATTGTATGTCATCATTATTAATTATAACTTTATGCCATCCAGAAAAGGTTGACGAATAATAAGAAATAGGTTCAAATTGACGATTCAATTAAATTGTCAATAAATTGAAAGACAATGGATTTGTTGAAATGGTTTTTCTTGTAGCGAACAGTTGATCATCTCCTTCGCCATACTTTGGGCTATCCAAAGAAATGCTTTAAACTGCATTACTGATTCAAATTGAACGAATGTAATTTCTATGATTTTAATTGTCTGCGCAGATAATCTATTCTTGGAGCAGAAAAAATTTGGGTGACATGCAGATGTGAGTATGAATGAAAGAAGACGGTCTTTATTCAGAGTGCGTTCGGAAAGTAGTGCCATTGAATTTCCCACGCCGCTCCTATTAGTCAGAGTGGTATTAAATTACTTCGAGTGAGTGGGGAGGAAGCTAAGCTTTGCCGCAAAACTGGTTTCGGTGTTCTCCAAGCTGTGGATGCGGCTGGACATCAGTTATTGTAAACCTCTGCGCGCTGACCGTGTCACGAAAAAATGGAATCGACGATCGAGCAACGTTACGCAATTGCTAAGTTTTGTACTAGACTGAAAAAATATCTTGAGGAGACTAACAAAATGATTCATGAGACTTACGGGGACTCTGCTCTGTCCTACTCACAAGTTTCGAGGTAGTTAAAGGCCTTTAAGGAGGGCCGGGAAGAGGTTCACGACGAACAACGCTCTGGGTGGCCGTCAACCAGCAAAACCGACAGCAATGTGGCTTGTGTTCGACAATTGTTGAACTCTGACCCTCAATTGTTTATCAAGATGGTTGCCAATGAACTGAACGTATCGTCTACAGTTTTGTTTCTCATTGTTACTGAAGATTCAGCGATGAGGAAATTGTGCGCCAAGCTCGTGCCAAAGGTGTTTTCAGACGACCAAAAGACCAACCGAGTGGAAATTTCAAGTGAACTTTTGCAACTTCTTGAAAATGAACCTGATTATTTGGACAACGTCATCACTGGTGATGAAACCTGGGTTTTTGAATACGACCCAGAAAGAAAACACCAAAGCGCTGAGTGGCACACCGACCAGTTCCCCAAGCTCAAAAAGGCAAGGATGAGCAAATCAAAAGTGAAAAAAATGCTCATTGTCTTTTTTGACAGTAAAGGAGTGGTCCAGAAGGAGTTTGTTTTCCTCAAGGACCGAAAGTTAACACTGCCTACTACGTGGATGTGCTGGAAAGACTCCGTAAAAGGGGCATCAGGACGAGAAAAGACATCTCCGCTACCTGGCAACTCCATCACGACAACGCGCCTTGCCACGACGCGCTACGAGTCCGCGAGTTCCTGGACAAACACCAGATACCAACGCTGCCCCACCCCCCCTATAACCCAGACGTCGCCCCAGCAGACTTCATTTTGTTCCCTTGGATTAAAGCAGCCCTGGAAGGAACCCGTTTTTCGTCCCTAGAAGAGATCCAATCAGCCGTGACGAAGAGCTTTCCATGGCGCGTACCGGTCGTGGCAGAGTCACTGGACAGAATGTGTAGAGATCCAATGACAGTAATTTGCAGAATATTAAGTATTTGTGTAAATCTTTTCAATAAATTGCTTTAAAAAAATAATATCATTACTCTCGGAATTCACCCTGTTAGTAAGATTAACGTGTTTTCTTCCGTTAAATATTTATTTGTGAATTACTAAATTTCTAATTACCTAAAGTGGTGAGTGTATTTACTTTTCCATAAAACTTATTGTTTACGTTTTTTTGAGATTCATCCATGAGTTTTTATAAGGATTATGTTTCCAGCCATCTCAGTAAATAAGAATATCTTTAAAAATTGTATACAAGGACCCTGAAAAATTATTGATGAAAATCAGCCACACTAAGGTAGGTGTGCTTGTATGCCAAACACCGCATTTCGGAAGTCAATACCCTTAGCTTGGATTTTATACTCTTAATATTCGCATTAAAAGATTCGATTCGCGAGTTTAGAGATATTCCGACAAACTTCACCGGGAAATTCGCATCTTCTTACAATAGTCACCAGGGCATCCATCTAGTACCGAAAGCGACGACATAACTTCCCCTTTATGTGGGATATTATATCCTTTTTCCATACAAAGATGACGAAAGTAAGGAAACCGTTAACCCCCTCTACATAATCCGATAACCGAAAAAGTTTATTCGGATGAAGCAATACTCGTAAAGTCATTTCTAGAGTGCGCAAAAATCCCATCATTATGAACAGCTTCACGTACATGTCGAATCTGTAAGAGGAGAGAGGAATTATTAGGTGTTTGCCATTGAGAATTACAAGATCTCCTGGAATACATTAAGCACCACTGTCTGGCATACGAGTATAAATAAACTTGCTTTAAGATGTAAGCTTTTAAAATAACCGAAGAAGTCATGAAGGCGACGAGCCAATGACACGCTTACCTTTGTTTGTTCTGTTTCACGGTTTCCGTATCCATAAAACTCTCACAATTGTCTAAAACTGCCGCTTCCTTCCTGTGTTTATATATTTTGACGGCAGTAAAGATGAAGAGGATAATGTTGGATGCGAGAGGGAACATCGACAATGCTTGGAAGTACAGCATGCCAGCCATATCAGCTGCAAAAGAAAACGATAAGTAAATCTATCATAATTTTCATCATAAATTGATGGTGTCTTCACCGTAGAGATTTATCGGGGATCTATAAAAGTAAAAAAAAAGGATTCTTCTTCCCTAAAGAGATAATAAACCTAAAGAAATCTGTTCTCACATAGTAGTAATTTAGAAACTGATGAATAGAGGATTTCCGGAGTTGGCCGTATGGAAAATCTCCGGAAATATAGATCTCTGGATGGATGTACCACTGAAAATTTCCTCAATTCCACTTTTTCGGAATGCTTGGGTCGAGAATTTGATTGAATCACAATGATCAGCTGTGTCCATTTCCATTAGAATACTTTAGAAAATCTTAGTTAAGAAAGTCCTAAACGCTCTCAATCTATCAGAAGAATGTTCCCAAAATTTGTTTAATTTATTTTTCTATTCTACATTATACTCTGGTAATTTCCGCTAGGACTTGTGGCAGGGAGTGATTACATGCCAGGCATGCAAAACCAAAAATTAAGTTTTTTAAATTTTTGTTACAATATCTTTCTGTAAAATAATTCAAATGAGAAAGATCATGATAGCTACAGGTATATGCACTACGGATTCTACGTGATATACACTTCTTTACACCTAGGAAAGAAGCTGTAAGTAACAAGGATAATAACTAAAGCTAGATGAGATAAAGACAATACAGTAGGCTACTAAGGATGAAATAATAAAAACACTTTTACCTATAATGCGATCGGTTATTTTTTTTAATCCCTTACCGTTCGTGGGAAAAATGACATCTTAAAGCACCTGTCTGTTCTACACTTAATCTCTCTCATTTTATTTACATGATTTATCCTACCGCAGTAAGATGGGATTACGTGCATTGCAAGCCCAGGTGCATTTTTAGTACCCTACAAGCCACCGCTAGGGTGTGTGACAGGGGTGTATACGAAGACACACCAGACTATTTTTGACCCTTATATTTTTACCCCTACCATTAGCGGACAACGCTATTATGATCTAATATCGTTTGTGGAAAAAATGACATCTTAAATCTGTCTGTTCTACCCTTAACCTCTTGAGATGATCTCTTCTACCATAGTACTATGGGGGTAATAATACATTTTCAACATCATTGCTAAAGAGATACCCTTCCAATTTACGTAAGAGATTAAATCTGCAATTTAACATTCGTTCCGTGAGTGATTCCCAAACTAGTTAGGAGGAGTAATCTTTACTAACGATCTGGGTTAAATATACACGGAGAACATGTGGACAATTGCCGAATGAGATCGTGTGCAGCAAATAGGAGCTAGGCCTTGGTTGGGAGGCATTGGAAACATGAAGATTACAGTCGCGACCTGAACTAACAATATGCAGTGCATATAATTCGAGTTTAGCGTTGATACTGCAGAAATGATCCTATCACTGTATTACATTGGTTGGTGAGATAACTGGGAGAAGCTTAACGGAAATTGACGCCAGAAATGATCGATGCAAGGAATAATTTTTCCCTCTAACATTTCGGGGGCACAACTATAGGAAACGTAATTAATGGCACAATACTCAACAATTACTCGAATGAATGGTGACCTAACACTCCACGTCACATGCCCTCGTGGCGGATTTGCATGGTAAGATTTGACCGCAAAATTCCCCGAGCATAAGTAGGCGATTCGAGTACCAGTTGCATAGAGCGGATGTGCGTTTAATTAAGTTGATAGACAAATTCATAGCGGAAAGAATTCCACAGGTATTACTGTACCACCACGTAGTCGAAACAAATGGGATTCCTCTGACGCCCTAATTACATAGGGGTCTCTAAAAACATATTGTTCAGCGATTAAGTGTTGTTCAATGGCGAACCGTATCCAACAGATTATTTTTCTTATCTCGTTCCCTTATTCTGTCAAAAAAATAATACTAATCCAGTACCAATCGTACCCATCCACCTGATGAACATTCCACTTTTCTCGGTAGGTACTTACTATAGAACCAGCAAATGTTGAGCCTGAAGTCTGGCTTGATGGTGTCGGGTGGCAAACCAGGTGTCATTTCCAGGGCAACGGACACCGAAACGTTGATGAAGGGCAGGCCCCAGGCGTAGAGGGAGTACAGGACCATTTTCTTTGTTTCTTTGGCCGGGCGCATCACTTTGAGGGGGCCGATGCGTCTTGAGGGGAAAACGGCGGATGTGTTAGACGTCGAGTGAAAAGGTGAAACAGGAATTAAGTCAGGACGAGACTAAAATATTGAATTCATAAGTAGGAACAAAATTAATGTAGGTATATTTGTAGGTGCATGTGTATGTTAGTGGGTAGTTTGAGTGTTTTCATGTGCCTGGGTTATAAGGGTTTTTGCATGAATGTATACAATTTTTTGTTTATGGACTGTAAATATTTGTGACTTTTGCATGCGGTGTTTTTCTTAATAACGGCTGGTGCCCTAACGTCCCCCGCCAAACGCCCTTGCGGCGGATTGCGGGGACGATGAATGCAGATATAGATGAAAATATGAGGTCGAAATTTCATGTCTCCTACTATAGTTCCCGCTTAATTTCTTGTACACCCCATAAAAATATTCTATCGCATGCCCTATCGCGAATTTCGCGTACATAATCCCAGCAAATGCGCAGGAAAAGGCACGAAAAACTTTAAACTAAAGGGTATGGAATTTGCTCAAAAAGGCACTCATTTGATTCGCAGCACTAAAAAATCAAACCTATACATTAGTATGTAGAATATGTAGGACATCGATGATATGGCAAATTAGAAAATACTACAAGCGAGCATGAGACCACGAAGTTTCTTTTTACATGTAATTGCAATTGAGAAATTATGAAGTGATCCGGTGGAAAAATAAACGCTTTTGATTGATGAAGCTAAGCAATTCCATCCAATGCGATGATAAATCTCATTTGATAATCTAATTGTTTGGAAAATTCACTACTTACCTGAACGTGGAGTAAATGTCATAGCAGATGATATTGAGCCAAAAGATGGAAGAGAGAAAGAAAAATTGAATTCCGAAGCCTGAAAAAAACGGAATTTTCATAAGATAATCAGCATTCAGGATGAAAGTAGAAATTCGAAGGGTTAAATAAAAGTAATATTTTCAAGTTGGGGCAATCATAAACAATCGATACTTTTCAGGTTAAGAGAGGACCCGGATTCTCTCCCAGGTGACCCCTGTGAGCATACTCAGCTTCACACAGGCCGTTTGATTATTCGGGTATCTGATCTCTCCGGGAAATCACATGCGGCACAGGGAACAAAGAACTGCCCCCCCTGCTCGGATGTACGAATTTTGCACGCCCATAAACTTAGTATTAGGTAAAATCGTGCATGCATATCAAACCAACATTCGGGTTAATTACTACTGCTAAGAATTTCATTGTGAAAACGAATGTGCCTCACTAAGTAAAGGCTGAGATCTTTAAATAAAGTGATATTATTTTTTATAAAAAAAACAAACGCATCATTCAGGAGAGACTGGAGGGGAGCCACTAAACAAATTTACGACACTCATGTCTTCCGCGAGGAAAATTTGTTTGCAAAATTGAATTATTAACGTAAAGTGTAATGATTTTTAAAGTCGTTAATGATTATTTTCATATCATAAACTGCACACTAACTTTCAATAGCCAGATAACAATGGTGCTTTTTTTAGAATACTAGTCACAGGTCAACAAAAAAAGTGATTACTGCAATTTAAACTATTAGGATACTCAAAGGATGCCTATCCTAATTCCTGCTCTGCTACCAAATATATGCCATAATATTCAAGTACAAATTTGGAATAAGTCTGTTATCCTTCCAGGCTACACCTGCAGGTATATTCCACAGTACTTCCATAAATTACATCTCGTTCGAACACCTGAAATTCCGCTAATCATCGTACAAAAACATCCTAAATATATTCAATGTTTCTTTCTTTAAATACGTTCTCATTTTCGCAGTGGTGTCGCTTTCCCTCTCCTTATTTTTCAAATTAAAGTTGTAATACACCTAAGCAGTTGTTTTCACTGTCGTGCAACCTTCAGATATGATTCTCCAATTTACCTCTGTTGTATGTTAAATTAAAATTTTCTCATACAATAAATACTGTCGCTTTATTCCTTTCTGGAATGGGATATAATTTGATAAATTTATCTGAGGAGATCTTTTGGACAAATTCATGAGGCGAAGAAACTTGGAAGACGTTGCGTGGTCTGCGTTTTGTCTTGGGCCTATCCTTCCACTTATGGGGCACGGGTCTGCTCTACCAGGGTCATTTACAATTTTCCTTACCAGTGCAGCCCTCGGCATCAATGCAGCGCAGAAGCCCTTCCATCACATGAAGTTTAGCCCATGGGAAAGTTTCAAGAATTTAGTCCCCAAATTTATTTATTTTCTGGAAAATTTCCAATATTCAAGTGTTAATAATGCAGTTACCCTTCTGAGGGTGAACTATGTCAAATTTTCTAATTGGAAATGCATGTTGTTCAATTTATACTATTGAGTTATCTTAATTTGATTTTTGAACAATATTCATCAGCTGCGTGCACAATTTTACCTAAATGACATTAGAAATGTTGCTCTGTGCAAGTAATTTGACCGGAATACTGTCAAATCAGTAGTGCCAAACAAAAAAAGGGACAGGGACTAGTAGGTGAGGAGTATGGGAAGTTTGATTTCACGTGGGACTTGAGGAGAGGGCAAATGAATGGTTAATTGGAATTTGTGAAAGGTAAAAACAGCCTAAGTGTTTAAAAGTTGGCTTTAAACTCTTGGAGTGTGGCGCGTCGCGCACGACTACGAATGCCTGTGACATTGTGTGCACAGTATTTCATCACAACATTTTGTTCCTTTAAAGTCCCCAAAATTTCAGAGATTAAGAGGACGCCTAGGTAGCTTAACTGGCTAAAGTACTCGTTCGGACATCGAGAGATCCGGGTTCAAATCCCGGCCAAGGCGAATGATTTTTACACTTTGAACTTGTTGCATTGAAATGTATATTAGCGGATGATTCCGTTAAGCGTTAGTTGCGGCCTCTCCCGCAGTTTTTTGGGACTCGAGGAGAAGATTAGTTTATATTTAGAAAGAAAATGGGTACGCGCGATGCCATGACAATAATGAGGTCACTAATAGACGCGAACATAGAGTAAACACTATGGATTTTGAAGCTTCGTGGATTTCGAGAAGGCATTCGAGTGAACTGGGGGGTAGGAGTAGACTGGAGGGAAAAACGACCTATCCGGGATCTATAGCGACTGGGAGTAAGGCAGACATGTCAGGGGAGTAAGTTAAAGATGTCCATTATTATCTTCTCTATTTAAAATATATGCGCAGGAAATGGTAAGTGAGACATGGGAAGGGCAGGAGTATGAAGGGAAAATAGGTGGTAAACTCAGCGTTGGTTAGCGTTATTTTGCGTGCAAGCCATAAGTTCGCAATCATTACCTACCGCATCGGAGAATCAGTGAGATGAGCACTATTCATAATAAAATGATTATAGTGAGTTACTCAAGAAATAGGAATGCTAAGTTAATCATTCAAGTTGGTGGGCACAAATTAGAACAGGTAGTCCATAGTTCACATATGTACTTGGGAAGTGTTTTGGATGCGGGTGGGGACATTAAGAGAATAATCGAGTTAGGTAATGAAGAGTTTTCCAACGAATGAGATGATGATAGGCACCTTGAATAAAAATGTAAAGAAAATATTTGAAGAAAATAGTATGGGTGTTTTTCTCTATGGTTCAGAAGCTTGATCGTTGAGGCAAAAGGATAACCATAGATTTGAGAATATTAAGATGTGAGTGTGGTCGGAGGATGGAAAAAATAAAATGGGATGTAAGGAAAACAAGTGGTGGAGTTCTAGGCATGGTGGTGGAAGTTTGAAGAAGGCCGTACTAAGCAAATGTAGGAGATACCAAAAGGCAAAGGATGCTGAAGACGGTAATGGAGGACGAATGTTAGGAAAATAAAAGTAGAGCGAGAAAAAGATAGGCATTTTGTATTTAATAAATGGATGACGATGGTATTTATACTTAAAGAATAAGTTATTGTAATATGTAGTATGAGTCCTACGGATATTTCGTGTGAAGTTACTTAGGGTTTAGGAATTAAGCAGTGTGTTATAGTAGAAGTATTCATCAAAAACCTACCCCAAGCCGGTTGACTATTGCAAAAAGGTTTCAGAATAAAATTTCCTATTTTGTTTGTCTCTATTATCTTACACTGTTCAGCTCGTAGATTTTGACTTATACCTACGAACTTTGAAAATAACCAAACAAAATA
The DNA here is from genome assembly GCF_022747635.1 of Hetaerina americana. Taxonomy (NCBI): domain Eukaryota; kingdom Metazoa; phylum Arthropoda; class Insecta; order Odonata; family Calopterygidae; genus Hetaerina; species Hetaerina americana. The sequence goes on along the minus strand of NW_027286985.1, from coordinate 65,099,290 downwards.
TTACGTTTATCATGGAGATGTCTTCCAGGTTTTAATGAAATGAACAAAGAATTTATTAGAGTCCATTATAACATGTTATAATCATACATATAATAACTATATCTAGACTAAAGTCACAATATTCAACTTCATAAATAGTTTGAAAGGAGAGGGTAGAGCTCGTACTAATTCTGATTGTCCGCTGCATTAAATTAACGCGTTCAGGCTAGAGGGGACAATTTCTTTCCAAGAGGATTTCTTTGCCTTCCAGGAAGATCTGAATTAGTGCAAAAGAAAATCACTCAGCTTGGATGAAGTTGAGGTATCGAAAACAACCTCAACCTCAATTCTAGACATATTGAGTCCCTGCTTGCCGTTTAGTCATGCTTTAATGTGTAAAACCTAAAAATCTGTTTCTCTTAAATATTCTTTTGATATCCGTAGATATTTCTGTTGGGTAAATGACAAAACACGTTATGAGGGTCATTTGTCCTAACGATATTTTACTGGTGAATCATATAATTTAAATTTGCGTTCCCCTTGTTCCCCTCATAGGATTGAATTTTTTTCCGACAAATTTTGGGGATATTGATCCCTAAGTTCCTCATTATGCTATGATGACCCGTATCACATTTGTAAAATCTCATTTTCCCAGCTAAAAAATGTATCCACAGTAAGCACCAAGCTGCATGCAAAACCGGCAATGAAAAGGCGAGAGAAAAAATGACTGGAAGCACGTTTTGAAGTCCCAGCGTTAAAACAATATTTTTATTTATTTGTGCAAACACACGTAAATTTATTCATTCCACCTTGTCCACCTTTCGGTACGAAACTAATAAATGGTGCTAAATGCCCCAGACTTCTTGGAAACCATAGGTCAAGTGCAGGTATAATGAGCGCAACAAACATCCCTAATTATGAGCCTAAACATGTAGAGAAATTCATGGAAACCATTACTATAAAGAAAATGGCTAGATCATGATAAAAGATACATCATGATACAGCGTTGCATTGCCAGGAAAAGTAACAAATTCTTACCGAAAAACAGGCACCAACCCAGTCCAACTTTCAGTGAGTGCAAGATGGCAAGCAAAGCGATGAGGTCAGCTGTGATGAGGCTGAGTAAGTGAGACAGTAACATCTTCCCATGCAGGTTCCTCAGCTCTGGTATGCACGCATATACGAGGAAAGCGGCGGCAAAAGACAGGCACGCCAAGGTTCTCCCCGCGGGGTACGCCAGGAAGAAATGCCTGACGCCGAACCACAGGGAGTAGGAGTTCTGGCACGCCCAGGGGTGATCCTCGTACTCGCCGATTGCCATCACGCAGTACTTGCCCCCGCCTCCCACCAACTCCCCCAGGGAAAGGGTATCGCACCCCTCCCCTTGCGACCGGCACCCTTTTCCGATGAGCTCCCCTCCCTGGAGGACCGAATACAGGCCCCCAGGGTGGGACGACTCCCCGAAGAGCGCCACGCTCCCCTTCTCCCGCAGCAGCAGGGACAGGGAAGAGCCGTCGTCCAGGCTCTTGGGACAGAACACGTCGTCCAGGACGCACTGGGTGCCCCACTTCTTCGCCTCCTCGGCCGGGCAGCACCTCCGCAGGCACGGGATCCCGGCCTCGCACGGACAGCCCCAGTACTCGTAGACGCCCCCATCGTTGTCCCACGCCGTCTCCCAGAACGTCCCGTTGGGGTACGAGACCTCGGCCAGGGGATCCCAGACGCTGCCGTTCTCGGCGGGGCTGGCCGAGTCCGGGAGGCGGACGCTCAACTCGAACGGGCAGGGTGTCGGGTAGTCGGGATGCGTTTCGGCGGCGCAGGAGGCATGGCGAGCCAGTTGGGTGCAGACGAGGAGGGCGAGGATCGCAGCCGCGGGGGACATGGCGCGACTGTTCACCGTCGGCTCTCTCTTCGGGAAGTAAGGGCAGGTTTTAGGTGTCCCAGAGATTTATTTCTCAGGGAGCAGCTCTTCCTGAAGTTACAACGGAAGTTTGCATTGGCGGTTGAAGAAATGACTTCATTCGGTTTTTTCTGTTTTTACCGATCCAACTTGGGGAAATTTTCCTGCGCCTTTGATCAGTCATTTAAAAATATTCGCTTGATCAGTGAAGAACCAGGCGTGATGTTGTGGAATCGAGGCATAATAAAAACTTCGTTGCAATTTTCCACAGTTGAAACTTTATTTCCGACCATGGTTTCGATACACTGTATCATCATCAGGTGGTTCGCCACCTGATGATGATACAGTGTATCGAAACCATGGTCGGAAATAAAGTTTTAACTGTGGAAAATTGCAACGAAGTTTTTATTATTCGCTTGATTTTGAAATCCCTAATTATGATCATGGATACTTGTTGTGAATACATGTATCTTGATTGATGGATGACCTTTTCTCGAGGCTTATGAGTATTAATCTCAGCGTGTTTCCGGTGGTATACCCAGAAATAACGATTTTTCCCGATCGACGGTTTTGATCGGATGTTGCTATGGCCACTTATCAGTCACGGATGTCAAAGTGAAACTATTTCATCATTCTAATCGGTGGAGATCATTTTGTTTAGGTATTCGATGTGGATTCCAAGTGAAATTAGAAAATTAGGCTACTCAAGTAGGCCTGTAATCAAGTTAATTTAAAAATCCATGTTGACAAAATTTACGACGAGGTATTGAGATGATAAATACACTCCTTTCTCTTTGGGAGAGATGTTGGCGGAATCCAATTCGAACATGGGGGATTGTGAAAGAAAAAATTTTGTAAAAGTAAAAGAGCGCTTGTTATTCTCTTTCTATTCGCTGCTCGGTTCGATAATCTAATGAGCACTTGGGACAGTGAATGTTGGAGGATACTCCTTGTAATTGTGAGGGCTTAGGGACGGCCGCAGCCTTAAACACGTATAATTCAAGTGTTTATAGTTATTCTACTGATAAAGAACTTACATTTTTGTGGTGTATTTTAATGAATTATGTATCCCAAAGGATGTTTATAATGTGATAAGTGATCATTGTACACTACGTAACAATACTGCCGGAAGGCGATAAGGAAATTTACGCTTGGAAGAGATAGCTTTAAGACATTAGTTTTTAGTAATAAGTAGAGGCTGCTTAGCTGCCAAAACCGAGTTACTTAATGAATGTTTCATAAGGCTGTTATACAAATGGGATAACCGAAAAAATAATCGACCACCGAATCCTTCTGTTTCAATGTCCTCTAGGTCACGTCTTTTGGATTTCGGTTATGGTAAAAATAAACATCTTTCCTCCCGAAATTCAACTGTATTTCAAGTACTACGAAATTGTTGTGCCTGGATCATCAAGGTTCTATTTCATGCCATCACGTCTTAATGTATTTGCTGTTTTCTTCAAAGTTTGGGTAAACAGGGTTGTTTTGGCTCCAGTACCTTTCCAAGCATTAAAATAGTTTATCGACTAAGTCGAGGGAATCTAGAGTTACAATGAACTAAACTAAGTTGTGCTAAGAAACTACTAAGCAACGTTGTGAGCCTTCTAGGTCCATTTTGTCGAACAAATAGAGCCTTTCTGTCTAATCTCATCTTGTACATTTTTGACAAATTGAAACACGATTTTTGCAAGATAAGAAATGGATAATGTATGCGATCCGTTAAATATTACACTGAATGAAATGTGGTTTGAATATCGATGATACCATTTGGAATTGATGCGGCTCACGTGGGGAATGAGGTGTATTTTCGCTACTTTGAACTCTCTTGGGTGTTATTTGTAGTTGGTGCGGCACTCCATCACGTGGTCCTCTGAAACTGGATGAGCACCACAACATGGGAGACGACTGTGGCCGTAACCTGAAAAAAAGAGTTTTGTTTCAATGGGGAACAATACGAATTTTCACGAAATAATCACGAGTTGCTTTTTTTCCCAAATTTCAATTTGAATCGAATTTAACTTTTCGTGAATTTGAATAGGAAAAACATTTTAACTAACCTAAACTCTATAGGAAACATATCCAAATATTTCGAGAAGTACAAGCTCAATAATTATACTGTTCGATCGGAAGTCACCACTCCCTCACCCTTCCAAATAATCTATTGATATATTTCTTGCAAGCAAGTTAAGCTTTGTTCGTGTTGAGAATCGTAAGAATATTCGATTGTCAAGAAAGCATGGCCAACTTATTACAGGAATGTACGAGTAAAATGATAGATCAAATTTTATTTCAGTCCCGTGAATGAAAGTGGGATTTCCGCACCTCTGCATAGCTAAATATAATAACCGGAGATTGTACCTAATCTTTGGTTTTGGATTTTCCTCATGAATAAAGCATCCTGTTTGCGGTCACCTCATTCCGGACATTAACGGCATTTTTATGATATATTATATAATTTGAAAACGGAATGAAATTGAATGAGATACGCACAGAAATGTGTTACACATCTTGAAATTGATCGCAGTAGTTATTACTCCATTAGCTTTAAGAAGAATCAATGCTTATGATATATTGCCTGTAATTGAGTAGGTCAATATGAGTAATTAATATCATGATTGCATGCGATGAATACGATACCCGAATCTTCCCCTTATTTTTCGCCAATTACCGATGTCATCAAGCTTAGGTCCAATGGGAAGAATCCTTTGGCAGTGAATCTAATTTTGTCGTTGGCCAAGTGGTTGGAGAAAGTGAAGAGCTGTAAGAAATAAAACCCTTGTAAACATTGCAAATTCCACTGAACACAGCGGTCGTCTGTGCTATTACCACTAGTACCACCTACCTCCTTTCTTAAGCAGGGTTCCCGAACATTCAATAGTACTTCAGAGATAACAACTCCGGTGAATTCAGCCTGAAAAATATTATAATATCATTTTTCCTAAAAAAATAATGATGAGAAACTATCCTACTTCCCCAACACGATTTTACATATAACGTACATACAGCTACAGGTCTGGAGTGATTTGCAAAGAAAATATTCTTTAATCATGTGAATAATGGCTATATAATATTATTATGTAAACCAAACTTTCCATCCGTCCTCAATTATTTAGACTTCATTTTTCAATTGGTAATGGAGATCTTAATTACCTAATCCACATTTAAGAGCTTCATAATTCCAAAGAAAATTTCAGAGTTTAAGAGGACGCCTCGATAGCTTAAGTGGCTAAAGCACTCGACCAGATATTGAGGGATCTGGGTTCGAATCCCAGTCAAGGCGAATGATTTTTACAATCTAAAATTGTTGCATTGAGCTTCATAATTCTTAAAGGAAAGAGTAATTTTGCTTTCAGTTGACTGAATTAACCTTAGTTTTTCAGAGATGATTCATTGCTTCGGCTGTAAATTGATAACGCGGAAGAAGAGTGGTGGTTTCAGCTTAATCCGGTACCGGGATCTTAGTGGTCAACGTCTTGGGGAAACGAGGAAACTAAATCCAACTTTTAGATACGATGGAATTTGCTACCGTCCTACCTTTTTTGGTGCTTAAGTGTCAAGTAAAATGGCATCTATTTAAACATTTCATCTAACGGTTATAGAATAGAAAAAACGATAGTCACATAATTAGGATAGATTTGTGGAAACATCACTCTTTTCGGAACCTAAGTTGGATAAATCACCTCTCACTGGCCTAAAATACTTACGTTTCCGCTATCTCTCGCTTGATGTTTTCCAAATTCCCCGTCCTCAGCATTATTCTTAAATTTCCAAATTCCTATTTTTACAGTGGCGTTTCTCTTGTCTTCTTTCCTGCTGCTATCCGATCAGCAATGCAAGGGTTCTTGAAATTACGACCTAGGAGGTCTAACTCTACGGCCGAGCACGGCACTCGGTCCCGTACTTGCCAGGACTCTTATTCATAATTGCTTCCATCATAAGTTAAATGGCTAAATGTATGATGTGGTTTCCCGTTGCCTTTCTCAATGGTGCTTTTAACGTGACTCACTGGCCGCCCCACTGGAGTCAGACGCCTTTGCAGCCGCCTCACTGAGGAACAGACACTGCGCGGACCACCTTCGTATGGCTCCTATCCTTCGACCTATCTGGCATGGGTGACCTACGAGGGATAAATATCACTGCACTCGCCAGCACAAAAATAAAATGTGGCGAGAAATATGGTGGACAGAACAGTGTGAGAACATGTGGAGATAACGTACAAAGATTGGAAATTACGCGCTTTACCGAGAAGTGAAAGAACTCTCAATATTTAAAAAAGTAAAATCTACGGCACTAAGCCAAAAAAAAAGGAAAAAGCAGCAATATGATATCGTGCGATCCGAAACTAATTACACAGAGAACATAGGTACCAAATCGAAAACAGCTAGCCAAAATTCAAATGTTTGACCTTCTAATCAGCGACCTAGATTATTTCACTTGTACTCTAAAAAACATGAAGAATGTGATGGTACTTTAAAGACTGTAAATTCTTCCCAAAAATGAGTACATACACTCAAAGTCGACTTAAATAGCATGTTAACTGCCTCGTACATTTCTTGCTTGATTTTGCCTACATTTTTTTTCAATTCACAGAGTTTATCAGTTAATTAATTGGATTGAACTTACATGTAACCTGTTAGCTGACATATTTGTTTTAAAATCCCTTTTTACCGTGAAAGGTTTTTTACGCCACTGTAAAAGTAAAAAAAGGAGGGGAAAACTGAGATTGGCGTGGTGATTTACGGAGAAAGTGAATCCCTCGCCAGTGATCAGTCGCACATTCAAAATAGTAAGACGTTCACATTCACACAGGTTGGGGGGTTATTTTTCGAATAGGTTTACAAGGAAATAAATGCTAATACCAGGGACCGTATTCGGGAACTTATAAATACACATGCAGTCACACTGGCTAGCCTAAAGCGGTTTACGGAGAAATTTTTCCCTCGCTAGGGAGCGGGTCGGGGCTACCTTAACCACTTTAAGTGCTAACTAGGAAGAGATATGAATGTGAATGCTGTAGTTAATATTTTTTTAAATGGATCCAAAACGCTCGCCGCATACTCAATGTGAGGCCTTACTAAAAAAAATCGCACGTTTCCTTCACTTTTTCGTCGATACACCTACCGACTATACATTTGACGAATGCCATATGATATTGCTGTTTGGGCTTCTCGTCTCATTTCCTCAATCCTCCTCCAATAAGTTATAATATTTTACTAGCCTGTCCACATATTCCCCACATATGTTTTAACCAGATCATAAGGAAGGGTACTTCCCAGGTATTTACTCGAGTGTATACGTTCCATTTCGGTATTCCTGGCGCAGTTAGCATTCGGGAGGGAGCTATTCCGAAAATAGATCACCTAAACACTTTTTTAAGTTTAATTTTAATTAAAATTTCAATAGCATTAATGTCATCTCCGAAAGCTACTCCTCAGCACTAAGGATCTCTGTATACCACTGCGTTGCCGGCAAATAAGCGTATGCTACCATTAACCACGGCGCTAATGTCATTAACGTAAAAACTGAATAGAATAGATCCGATGACACTGGCCTGGTGAGCACCTGATATGACTTCTACTGCATTAGGGCTAACACCACTTATGGACTACCCTTTGTGCGCGACGATTCAACAACTGTTTACTCAATCCCAGGTTATTTCAATCTATGCCATGGCTTTTAGCTTTGTGAGTAGATTACTATGAAACACGGACAAAAGCTATTTTAAAGTCTGGCAAAGCAACATCTACTGCATCATCACGTATTTTCTCCTGGACCCTAAACATTATGAACAAAAAGCGCAAGTTGTCTCTCACAGTATATACCCTTTCGGAAACTGTGCTGGTTTTCCAGCAATAACTCTTGACTATCATTATCAAACTACAATTATATGTACGAGGCCTCGTACCTTGCATGATATGGATGGTAGGGAAATAGGTCTGTAATTGCTAGGCTCCTCGCTGTCTCCGCTTTTAAGTATAGCTGTTATATTAGCCGTTTTCCATTCACTTGGAACCCTGCGTTCTATTAGGGGCTTTTTTAATATAATTTCTTGAGACGGCGCAATTTCCGATGCATGTTCCTTTAATATAGTATAAGAGTTGCTATTTGAACGGGCCCGGAGGACTTGTTTGGGTCAGTGTTTCAAGCAAACGTTCTATTCCATTGTATGAAATTTCAATTTCGGGCATCGGTTTGTGGAAATTAACTGTCAAGGGCCCGGCCCGCTGGCTCCGGTGGCGGCGGCCCGACCCCGGTGGGCGGGCAGGCGTCCCCGCCTGCCAACCCAGAAGTACCGGGTTAGATTCCCGCCTTCATGGATTTTTCTCCTTCTAGGGCTTCGGTGTGATTACTTCTATTGTTATATCATTGTTAAAAGTCCGATGTAAATGCCAAAGTTCTGTTTACGGATTAATATGAAATAAATAAATAAGCTATTGGTGACGTCATACATCGGATGTGAACCAACATTTAGTACACGTAATCAAGTGTGTCTCAAAGTGAGAGGTCTATGTGTATATTTATTTCGGGGAACATATCTCCGAGCCCCAAAGATTGCATGGGAACAGTGAAAACCAAATACAGAAGGAGGTCCAAGCAAGAAAATAGCGTGCACATTTCTCAACCTCTCGAATCACACCGTCGGATGCCACCAAAAGCAACGTCAGGGCTACGACGTACGGCGCGGACCATACGAGCACGACCATGACCTCGTACCAGAACCTCCTCTCCGTCAACGCTTCGGGTCCGGCGACGGTCAGGAAGAAAAATATGTGAGCCGACAGCTGCACCAAATTGGACGCCGTTTGTAGGAGGACGAATCCACCGTACATGTCGTTGATGTCGCCGGAGAGGCGGCGGAGATCGTGGCACAGCCTGCACATCGATCTCGCGTACTCCCGGCACCCGAGTGATGCCCTCGTGGACGAGAGGTCGGTACGCTCGACGGCGGCCCACCTCTCGCCGAGAGCACCCAGACGAGTCCTGCGGAAACCGCTCGACGTCAAGCAGAGCCTCCAGAGGGATTCGTTGGTCAGTCTTAGCCTGTTCCCAATGGTCGAGAGGAGCGTGCGGAACTGTGAGTCCATCGATAGCGTCGCCCATACGGAAACGCAGAGCGCGACGGTCATCTGGGTGTCGAGCAACCTCCCGTCTGGGCTGTACTCTTCCATGAGGAAGATGCCAGTGAAGCATGCGGCCAAGGCAGCCAAATGCAACCACGAGTTGACCCTCTCCGAGGCGAGGCTCGCGTGAGCCCTTGTACCGAACTCTTTGACGTCCATTGCGTGTATGGTCAGAAGGATGGAGTGGAAGGTCCGGCGATGTTTCAAAGAGAAGAATACGGCGGCAATACCGAGCCAAATAGCAAGAAAAAACCACGAGAGGGCCAAGAGCATGTTGAAATTCGATTGGAAATCGGTCCTCGCAATGATCCAATGTGGGAAGATGAAGATTGCATAGTACGAATTGTATATGATGACGATTAAGCTGCAGCTCATGTACAGAAAAGAATTTGAATATATTGGGGCGTTATTGAACGGAAAAACACCCAATATTCGGCTGACCAGAGCAAGAGGCTGAATAGCCCAAAATATGCCCCTTGTTCCCGTCATGGGCGCAACAGGAGACCCGAACAGACGAGTGGGAAATGTGAGATTAATTGGGAGCAATGGAGTTTACGCTCCAATTATGCGACGGGGATAACAACATGTGGACGTTATCGTTTAATCGTCGAAATACAAACCTTTTGTACGAGAAAGTGAGCAAAAATTGATCGATAATGAGTCAGAGATCAAGATAAGAGTGTGACAGCACGTCCACCCAGTTAATGGGGCTATCATTTAAATATTAGGGTGCTGGTGTTTCATTTCCTTACTTAATTTGTTCTTGTCTTACAGGCATAATTGGACACAAATGGTAATGCATCAGGGATAAATTGGATAAGACCAGCTTGAGCTGTGTAAAAAGGAAGCTAGGGACATAGGGGAAGACTTTTGCGAAACGAAAAAAACTCGGGATATACAACATAACAATATCAATGTGGAAAATAACGAATATATAATTTCAGCGTCTTTGAAATTTTCTCGTAATCACTGGCCAAGGTTTATGTTTCATGAAACCCGACCACGGGAAATGTAACATGAAATATGTTTAAAACACTGTATTGCTACATCTTCCCTGAGTAAGTGCTAATCGTAAGCATTAACTTTAGAGGCTGTCCTTCAATTGAATAAAACCCTTGGTGGTGGAGGGATGTGACCATTACTTTGAGATCCAAGGATTTAGTGAGAGGGGATTACGGATAGATATTACGCGAGATTTATTAAAATGCATTTTTGCAGCCATCGGTATGAAGGAAGCATTGAAGTTATTCTTCATCAACAAATATCGTAAGAGATTTTGCGAATGCTCACTAGTGAAACTAACAATTCCGAATTATTTAAGCACCCATCAATCTTTTGAAAGCGTGGAAATGTTTGGATAGTTTCAGTGGGTGTAATATTTTTACCATTTAAATAAAATAAAAGTCTTTTTAGGCACTGTACTTTTTCAGTACACGTACGCGATCATCATCTGTTGATGTGAAACACGCGGTCGTCAAACCTGAAGGCGCTTTTCGTTTTTTTTAGAAAAAAAGAAATGTGTCTGTCTAACATTATTTATAACGCCGATAATTACATTAGAGAGGGGGGAGCTCATATCTCAACCCCTCCCCAGTTTTTAAGCTACCTCGTGGGTTTAAAGGAAGGGTTATTGGGTCATATAAGTAATTTTTGTGATATTGGTGTTTGCTGAAATTCGGTATGATTTTATATCCTCTTAGGGCAACTTACCGTGCGCAATGACTACTTACCTATTTCAATTATTCTTTTGTTATAGGTAGTCTACGGTTAAGGTAGGTTTACCTGGACACAACTACTACATAAATATCTTGTTTCTCCTAACAAATCACTACCCGAAATTCTACGAATAAGCCCTTCGTCAATTCCGAATTCATCCTTCCTCTCTTCATTCCGTCCAAGATTCCTATCCTATTCCTGCTCCGTCATCGTTTGCCTAACTTTATCCCCTCTATCACAGTCTTCAACATCCCACTGCCGATCAATATACTTTGCATCCTTTTTTCTGTCTCTTTAGGATTTCTACCGGTAGTCCCCTCTCCTCCACCGCTATACCAGCACTTCCTTGTTTGTTTTCCTTTCTGTCCATTTCACCTTCTCCATCCTTCTCCACACCCACATTTCAACAGCCTCAAATCTACACCTTTCATCCTGCCTTAACGGCCATGTTTCCGCGCCGTACATAAACACGCTCAATATCTAAGTTTTAATAAGCCTTTTCTTAATATCCTTACTCAACATCCCTGTCATCAACTCCCTCCTCCTTGTGAAAGCCTCTTTGCCTAGTTCAATTCTTCTCCTTACGTCCCTGCTACTTTGACCGTTTTGATCCAAAACACTTTCGAGATACGTAAACTGTTCTACCTGCTCTAGTTTCTGCCCTCCTATTTTAATATCAACCTTAGCCTTTTTCTTCCTAGAAAATCACATAGCCTTTGTTTTATTAATATTGATTCTCTTCCCATACCTGTCGCACTGAATTTCCAATTCACTCAGCAATGCTTGCAGCCCCTTGGCTGACTGAAAAACTAAAGCTTGGTCAGCAGCACACCTAACTGATTTTACGAATTCCCCGCCCACTTTCATTCTTACCTCCAGTTCTTCTCATGCCTCTTTAATCATTTCCTCTACATACTGGTTGAACAGCAACGGTGATAATGGGCAACCCTGCCTTACACCTCTTCCTAACACTGCCCAACCGGACTCCCCGTTCCCCACTCCCACCTGAGCAGTCTGAGGCATGTACAGGTTGCGGATTAGCCTCCTTTCCCTCCAATCCATTCCTATTTTCTGCAGAATACTCATTAGTTTTTCCCAATTCACTCTATCAAACGCTTTTTCGAAATCTACAAAACATGCAAATGCGTCCTGATTGGTTTATATATTCCTCTCGATTAATAATCTCATTACTGCAATGGCATCGCGCGTACCTCTCCCCTTCCTAAACCCGAACTGATCATCCCCTACGTAATCATTTGCCCTACTCTCTACCCTTTTGTTAATAATCCTGAGAACCACTTAAGCTGCGTGCGGAATCAAGCTTATTGTTCTGTAGTCCGCACATGATATAGCATTTACCTTTTTTGGAATAGGAACTAACACTGATTTCACAAAGTCTTTCCGTCAGATTCCTTTCTCATGCTACGAAGTAGCCTATAGCAACTCTTCCTCCGGTTTTTTTCTAAACCATTGCGTAGTTCCGTAGGAATATGGTTTGCCTTATTTTATTTCATTTCGCTTGATGCATTTTCCATCTCATCGTGAAGTATGTCCGGACCTAAGCGATCTTCGTCCACGTTTTATTCTCTCTTTTAAATAAATCTTCATAAATGAACCCCGACCTTTTTATATCCATGCTGTAAGTTAATCCTGTCCTTCGTCAGTTAAGTTTTTAAATGGAGGATCATCGACAATTTAACGACTATCTCAATATTTTAAAATAATAATTTTCGTCTCGATTAGCAATACATTTATGGATAAATGATGAAGTCGTTCCTTTCAAAACAATTTCTTCAAAGTTCACTTGACAATTCATCTCAGAAAACCTGATTTCAATATTCATAGGAAAACATATATTTTTCAGATCATGTGGATAAGTAAATACGAGAAGTCAATTGAAGATTGAAAATCCCCGAGCAATCAACCCCCCCCCCCCCATTCCGCAGATGCAATGTTTTTCGGAAAACTTACTAGTAGCAACTTCGTCAGCGGAATACTAAAAATACGTATGCAGGCATACTTGAAAGCGAGATAGAGGCAGAATTAAGAGAAATGAAAATTAGTAAATTTTGGGAATGGATTATATCGTTGAAAAAACGCCCAAGGGTATTGGAAAACATGGAAGACAACATTTTTACGAAGTCAGTCTTAGCATACTTGAGGAATGATGTTGGGGAGACGAATTAATTCGAGCATTATAAATTCCCAAGAAAGGAAAATACAGTCGTTAAGAATGTGAGATAATCATATTGATTCCTCACACATCTTAATGTCAGTATTAAGAGTCATAAAAACAGGAGTGGAGAGTAGTATTGTGTGACTTGATGTAATTAGTCTTGAAATTTTTGGGCAAATCCTTATAATGAAGTATGCGTTCTCTTGCACGTTATTTTATGGCAATGCATGTAATTATCTAGACCAAATTGGAAATGGGTGAATAATCATGAGTGACCAAATCGGTTTTAGTTCACTATCACGATAGTTCATTCACTCACAGGTGTAAGAATCGCAATTATTTGTACATTCCCGAGAGGTTGCCTAGAAGTGGACAGATGTCTTTCCTAATTCAGCGAGAAGTTTAATACGCCCTCTGCATGACTTTTATACGTCCGAAATGCACGTAGACGGGAAACTGGAACCCCTGGACATCCATCTGCCGCAGATCTCCGATAAATTCTTCGAGAAAGCGGCGATCCCGCCGCCTTCTCGAAGAATTCACGGAACATTGCCGAAATCAAGTCTGACCGTCATAAGCGCCCCACAGCTACTAATTTGGACACCGCCGAAGCCCTACCAGCGAAGAAGAGGTCAAGACTACTCTGAGCGGGGAGGAATAAGACCGTCTTGACAACGCAGAAGAATTCTCCCCGCCTCAGTATCCTTGGCGGCTGGAAAGGCGAAAGGCCGCGGTCACGCAATGGACCAAGGCTAAACACTACAGCTGAGGGAGATAGGGATAAATAATTTTTCTTTGTCTTCTTTTTCTTGACAATAAAGCGTATCGCCTCTAATTGGTTGGTCACTTTCCTGTGACCTTTTAGCGCAGTAAATGAGCAAACAGCAATAATTTTAATTTAACTGTACTGACGAAACTCAAACTCTTGACCTATCCGATTATCTGTGTATATTTTATTCCACTGAAACATCTGAGCTACGATCAGATTATTTGCGCTTTTTACCTGCCCTAGCGTAACAGAATGTGCTGGAGTATAAAGAGAAAATAGGTCATGAAAATTTACCTCGCCGAATTCATTCTTTAAAGGACAATAAACTGATTGCAATCACTCCGATTCATCAGAGGTGAGCTGAGGCGGTTGACGTGCGCTTTAAAATTCCGTTCTCGGTCACTTCCAGATCGATTCGATTCACGCATATCACTTCGATCGCTGTCTTAGAATTCTGACAAATAAGCCGGGAAAAGCTTTCCCGAAGCGTTACAAGCTATTTCGTAAGAGGGACGTGAATTTGACTCTTTTGACTATCGTCGGCATTGTGACCCTCAAAGATTGCATATATGTACGAATAATACAACGTTCCAAAGGACAATTTTTAAAAATGATGGCTTAATAATTCAGTTTCTCTACTGGAATCCTGTCGAAACGTATTTGTAATTTCGAGAATGATAGCTGCTTCCGCATACTCGTATCTTAATTTTTTGAAAATGTGGAGGAAAAACGTGCAAAGAATTTTTATCAAAACGAAAGCGACAGTTCTTTTGAAAAGATGTTACGAAGTAGGGAATTTTTGTGCCTGAGAAATCATCTTCTCACTTTCTACTTGAGATACTCCATTGAATGTTTTCGGCTGCCCACTGTACGACGTTATGCGATACAATTATGCATGTCCACATCTTACACCGAGGATCCAATCAAATAATGAACGCCGAGTAGCGATAATTTTGAGCTAAAATAATAGAATACTTATTATGGAATCCGTTTAGTGGGGCGATGAGGCCCTTGCTGAGTCTTGGAAGAATAGTATCTGTCGTTTCCCTTCCGATGTACTCATAGGTAATTATTATCAAGAACAAAATCTTATAAACGATCGTTTCGACTACACGCGCCACTTTGCTGGGTTCCCTCAAGGGGAGTTCATCTTGTATGGATGGTACCCATCGCGATCTTCGCTTTGACACTAGAATTCAACGCCTGACCTTCACCATAAACGCCTTTTTCAAGTGTCTTCGAGATCATCTCTCACAGCTGTCCTCATTGTGAAGTGGTGACGAGTTAATCAGTGTCAATATGGAATTGATACGACGCGCGAGTTTCTGGCAGGCGGCGTAGAGTATTGAAGCACTAGGGAGCTATTTTAAAGAATTTTAGTAATTTGTGCATTAATCTGCAATATTTTTTTCCCGGATTTATGGTACTTATTTTTGGGACTGACCCTGTAAGGTGGAGATCAGGAAGGGAAGAGGGAAGTGGCTGAGAAATTGCTGTTGGCCAACAACTGCCATTACTAATCGAAGAGTGTATGTGAGATTCGTGGAATAGACCGGAAAGAGATATGAAAAGATGGTGGAATATATTAAGTAATTTACATATGCAGATTGTCAAACTTCCGAGAGTCAATCAGAAATAAATTCATGTTTCTCGTAATTAATTGCAAGATTAATATGAGAGTTTTTGGGAAAACATTTAAACTTTGTAAACGAAAAGAAAAGATTAGGAAATGATCAAGAATTAGGAAGATTTTAAAAAGCAAAGGATGATTAAAAACAATCAAGACAGAATACTTCATAAATTTGAACAAAACCAAGGGCATTCGAAGAATAAATTGAGATGGAGGAACATACATGTATTCACATAGAGGAGTAAATGGCAGAGACTAGGGATGAGACAAAAGTTTTACGTAAACTTAGACATGGAGCGAATTATGAGAGTTTCGAAAGGAAGGACAATGGCCGTGGATTAGAGAGTTTTGAGATACTAGTATTTTGTTGATGTTAGTGTTAAAAGGGTTGAGTAACTACATGGACGTAGAAGAAGGCAGGCGAAGAAGTGTATGGCATGGTAAGGGATGAGAATACGTTGTTTGTATGCGATTTGAAGGCGTCTCCAATAACTTATTGAACGCGTCAGAACTGCTGAGTGATGGAATGTCCACTCCCATGGTAGACGGTTGAATGATAGGTAAGATAGGTTAGACTATATGGATGGAAAAAATGGCCCTTTGAGCATACATGAAAGGCAGTAAGAAGCAAGTGAAGCTGAAAAACAATTGGTGTAATACAAAATATATTTATCCCATAATTGTGATCTCAATTGATTGAAAAGCCCTTTGTTCATCAAAAGACTACGGCATTGCCTAATATTTTTTCAGGGTTTACCTCAAACCCATCTCTAATGGGTACGCTACCTATGATTAGACTGAAGAAAGTCCTCCAAAACTACTTAACTTGGGAGATTATATGCACTTCAATGCTACCTAACCGTTGGGCCATCTCTAAATCGAATTGAATTTCGTACATAAAATCGATCGCTATTTGACAGCCTTCATGGAAGAGCTCTGATGTGGCGTTCTGAAAATTATATGCCATTTGGTAAAAGCAGACAGTAAATTGCTTCAGTCAGCGAAGAGAAAAGAACCACATTTCGAAGAGAGGTTAGTCAAAAATTATTACATGATTATTTAGTTATGAATAATAGATCAGTTTATATGTTTGTGAAGCCATCGACATTGAGTAAAGGGATTAAACGATTTTCTGACTTCGAGAATAATAACGATAGATTCATCCCATTGATGTTAGTCTATAAAACATTACGGAGAGGAAAGCCAAAAATTATAACTATTGCCAGTTAACGAGTGTCCCAGTTTATTATCTAAGCATTAGAATGAGTGAAATGTGATTCGGCTAAGAATATTTTCCTCGCTTTGTCAATAGCTTATGACGTCCTCCATAGGGTATATTTGGATTTTATTCCGTATATTAGAAAGCTAAAACACAATATTTTAACTTCAGCAGGCTGCAGAAGCATCCTGCAGCTTATGGAATGAAAGAATTAATAGGAATCATCTTAATGTTCGGATATATTTTATAGCGTCCACATATACTCCCAATCAGTATGGACGAGGATAGACTCAAACGATAAACGGTGAACCCATTCATGACAAGCTATCGTTATTGCCTAGGAATATTTGCTTTTCAGAGTACAAGTATATCAATAATAATGTTATCGCTATGGCATATACTATATTTCAACTTTTTTATTGGCACATTGACGCAGTGTGTCAATGATAATATCAACTAGTTCTTGACAATGGTTTACTCTTCTTTAAGAGAATAATATGTTTTGTCAAATCTCTTTTCTGTGCATCAAGTTCACGGTCGTCTTCATCTAGCAACGTAAAACTTAGATATTCGGATCCCCATAAGTGAATCTGGTTGGTGAACGGTAAACAGTGGTACACTGCGCGTTCCTGGTTCATCTCTGTGAATAGATGGCTACAGAAATGGAAAAAGACGTAATCTGGGCGTTGAAGCCCTTATTGGACCTTAGCAGAATACTATGTGTCCCTTTCATTCCGAAGAACTTAGAATTTATGAGTAAGAAGGGTAAATTGCTCGTTTTGATCCAACGCACCATCTTCTTCTTGATTTACGTCGCCGCGAACGCAGTTTTTTTTTGTACCGGTGATTTTTATTTTTCATCCATGGTATCCACCGTGAGCCTCATCATGACGATCAGCTTCAACAACCTGGCCTTCTTAGTTGCAACCAACGTGATCGCCTATCGCCAGCAAAGACTTCAAAATCTACTCTCACGACTCTCCACCTTGGTAGGTGGTAAAATTTTAACCAGTGTACTGGACAGCCATTTGGATGCGATGCGACGCGCCAGCTGCCTGCAGTTGTCTTTCACCCTCATCTTTGCCGTGGTGAATACATTAATATTCATTGTCAATAATGGGGGAGGCATCCTGGAAACGCTTATATTTTGCTATGGGACTTTGGTCATCAAGATCGTGACTGCTTTGCATGTCTCCGCCCTCCATATCCTCCTGAAGAGTTACACGAGTTTCAACAAGGTACTGGCACGCAGCGTTCCCGAGTCACAAGATGTGGAAGGCTCGACCTCGGTGTGTCGGAGGAAGCTCCCATTCGCTGAGGAAAGTGATGTTCCGGCATCCGGTGGCAGCGGCATCACGGTCACACGTCTCGCTCACCTCAACCTTCAACTCTTTTCTGTTGCGAAGGACTTAAACGAGTTCTTCGGATGCATCACACTCTTCTATTTCGCTTCAGTGCTCGTCGATTGCGGCTTCCGGATCTTCATCATCACGAGCTATGGAATTTTGAGAAAACTTTATTCCACAGAAATTCGCGTGGTAATCATATATTTGCTGTCTTTTACAGTCCCTTACTCAGTTGACTTCTTTGTCATCGTGAAACTCTGCCAAATGATTAAAGACGAGGTATGTTTAGATGAAAGGAATTGAACGACTTTAATGCTATTTTTATTATTTAACTAGAAGGTCTTCTTTGTAGCTCTTTATTTTTCACTGACTTTATCAAGGTATGGTACTTTATCAGGGTATTCACTGGACTTGTCGGAACGATATTAACTAAGAAAATTATTGAACTCAAAACATTTATTTCCAAGGTGCCGGAGTACCTTATGCAGCCACTTAGTTGTTTTACATATGAACTGTTGTGGACTATAAACGCGTTAATAATTTATGACATTAGTCACGAAAACTTTGATGCTTTAATGGCTTTTCACTGGATTGCCATGCGTGTTCTTATATTGTTCCATTTCATTTCATGGCGCTTGGACAAATATCGGTAAAGTCTGCGAAAGTCTCGATGCACCTTGCTCGAAAAATACTACATAATAAAAATAGAACTTTACAAAGAGAGGTTAGTATCGCCTTTTGTTAATTTTGCAGTCTATTTATCTTCAAAACTTTGCCAACCATATTTATTCTCCAACGCTTCGTTTTCTACACAGCTTAAATTATTTGGCATGCAGCTGCTACACAC
Organism: Hetaerina americana; assembly: GCF_022747635.1. NCBI lineage: Eukaryota > Metazoa > Arthropoda > Insecta > Odonata > Calopterygidae > Hetaerina > Hetaerina americana. The sequence goes on along the minus strand of NW_027286985.1, from coordinate 65,080,587 downwards.
CAATATCAAGTTCACTGCTGGAGGATTTTTTTCTTTGGAGAACAGATTATATGTTTCGGTAAGTTGAATAGTTACTTTACATGGTAAATATGCTGTATTTTTTACATTCCTTCAATGGATTTTTTTTCTCTCAGGCCCTTGCCGTGGTTTTCACTAACCTAGTGATACAGTTGCAATTCCAGCAATCTGAGGAAGAGTAAACTTTTCTTACAATATTCTGGCTAAAAACGATTCCTGAACGAATTGTTCTCTCATATCAGAGGATAGTGATGTTTGCCATGGGAAATTTTCAGGTGCAATAACCCATCCGTAATGATGGAGAGCATTAGCCTGTTTGGAAGAGACTGAAAAAGTGCGTAAAGAAAAATAAAACATTAAACCTGCTGAAAATGTTCGTTTGCAAGCCGTTGTCATTTATTATGTTGCATGTTAGCCCGCCCTTTTTAAAGAGATTCCTTATTTGTGTTATTAGTGTAGTCAGTGGAGTGGCTACTAACAGTATAACAATTGTAATGTGTGTTGTGTGTATCGGGCGTTGTACATACGATGTCTTGTCGCCCCCTTCCATGAGCCCTTTAAGAAGATCACGGGGTGCCATGTGTTCGTGGAAGTATTGAATTAGATTTACAAGTAGTATGACTGGTGACCTAACACACCTTCCCAGCGATGGCTTGCGGGGTAGTGTGTGGATATAGATGAAATGCACAAAGATTTCTGATGATATCAATACACGAACGCATGTTACATATCAGCTGTGTCCAATAACTCTCTAGCCAAAATAAATGCATCTTTGGAAGTTATTTAATTATTTAATAAAAATGAGTAAATTAAAAAAAATGTGGTGTCGGCAAAATGTTTTGAGCTAGATAAGTAGGACAAAAAAGACAACCTTAATAGAGCAATGAAACTGAAATTACATATTCGTGCTGAATAAAATATCAACAATCTTCAAAGCTGTTGCGGCGATGGTCCTGATAGGCCGCGGATACTCTCGCATAAAACGTACGTAAGCAATTCACTCAAGCCGAAAGGCAGAAAACGTTTTCCTCTGGTACTTGGTTCGTTAATTGAAGGACACAGAAACAGAAAGTCCGTGCTGAAATAGTATGCTGTTCGGCGTGTGAAGCCGGCACCTGGGGTGGAGAGATTAAAAGGTGAAACATACAGGGTCGCACCCAAAAGTGGTAGGACTGATTTTTTTACAAGAATTTTATTGACGATATACTTACATCGACTTAATAATCTTCAAAGTATGCTCCTTGAGATGCTACACACTTAGTATAACGTTGCTCCCATTCCCCGTACGCCCGCTGGAAATTTTCTTTGGGGATGTCGTTGATGACCCTCGTCGAATCCTCTTGTACGGCCTTTATCGAGTCAAAACGTCGTCCCTTGAGCTGTCTTTTCATCGGGGGAAGAAGAAGAGGTCCGGTGGTGCCAGATCGGGAGAATAGGGCGGGTGCGGCAACGTGGCAACGACGTATTTGGCCAGGAGCTGTCTGACGACGAGCGCGCCATGGCACGGAGCGTTGTCATGATGAAGCACCCTGCAGTTTGCGATGGCCGGTCGGACTCTTTTCAGGACTCCTGTAATATCAAACTTTTTATTTGATACGTATCTCCAAGCGCGTGCGCGAGGAAATGAAATGGAAAGAAAGGTCCAGCAAATTTTACGAGGCGGGAAACATGCAGTGCCACGCCATCGAAGAGCAAATTAAGCAGGTGTGCAAAAATCTCTTCTTAAAAGAACTTGATACGCTCTTTTTCTGCGCGCATTCATTCGTTCTTCCAATTGCAAGACAATTTATTTCCGGTTGAAAACTTTGTTTATCAGTTGCTTTGTACATGGTTTCCCTTTTAATTTTTAATGATACGTGACATAACTAGCAGGTCAGCATATGGAATTCACAATTGATATCGATATTTTCATACGAATATTATTTCAATATAATGTAATAATCCCGATCAAGGCGAATGAGTTTGACACTCTGCAATTGTTGCATGGTAATGAATATGATTCAATTAGGCAAGGCGTTCTCAGTCAGGAAATGCAAGGCCATGGGCATACGTAGATAGATAGATAGACAGAGGTCTTTATTTGGACGAAATTGAGACCAAATGGTCCCTTCTTCCATTTTTTTCCATTTTGTGCATATGCTTGTAAGGTAATGCTGAGGAATGAATAATTTTTTTGTTGTTAGAAAAAAAATAGAAAATGAAGAGAATTGCGCAAATGGGAATAAAAATAATACATTGTGTACATAATATATACATTAATGTGCCAGCATAGAGAAATTATCGGAACTCCTAACCTGAAAGTGGAAATTCACCCTCCGTATAGTTAATATTAAAACCAAGTCAAACTACTTGACGCTGGTGACAAATGGGTGATCGAAATTCAGTCTTAATATTCTTTATAAATTACGCCAAAATCACAAAATATGTACCTCCTTTCCTAGCAAGAGGCCATGTAGTTTTATTGATTGTATTGGCGACAGTTTAAAAGTTATTAACTAAATGTAATCAGTTTAAGCTACGAGACTGGTGGCATGCCTCGAGTCAATGGCTTCCCACGCTGCTGATTCGGGCCAATTCTCAATAATTGACAGTATTTTTCATTCATAGACCGGTCTTCGGCCTTCGATCGAAATACACAAGTACATTATCGTCAGTTTAGGAATTACAAATCCTTAATAGCACTTGCTATCTTTATTTATACTCTGTTTCCTCATAAACTGAAATTCATCTTATGGATTTTTATGATGATTAGTCACTTTTCTGCGGATGAAAGTGAGCTTAAGAAGAATCTCAATGCCACGCTCCATCATTTCGAACGTCCAGTCGGTGTGAGGGAAAACAAATGTCCACGAAAATTGACAAATAGGAAACACATTCAATGCGATGTCCCCATCAACTAAGACGCAGGCAATGATGACGCGATTATGCTTAAGCCTTTCTTTCGCCTCCCTATTCCTACTCTTCCCTGAATAAACCTGATTACCCCGTTAGTCCGGAAAAAATCCTCTCATTACAACCCTTTTACTACTTCAGCAATAGTTGTATGCCGTGCACAAGAGAGTGATTTGAGGGAAAAGACACTGCCTTCGCCCTCGCTTAGAACCTGACTGAATTATGCCCATTATTATATTTACCTGCTCACCGATATCCCGATGCTTCCAAAATTGCGCAATTTCAAAGCGATGTCAAACACCTCTGCTGCTGCCTTTGCCGGTGGAGAGAAGACTCTTTCACCCTAGTCCTCGTCGATCTCTGCCGTCGCTTGACCGACTGACGGCAACTTTCTGAAAGTTCTTGGTCTGAATGACGACTCATAGCCATGACTCTTTAAATCTGTAAGAGAACGGGGCAGGGCAAGTGGGTGTGTAATATGGCGAGGACTGGAGCGGTGAGAATGGCCCGCGGAGTTTGAAATTCTCGACTGAGGGAGCCCGAGAGCCGTCGGATGTAATGTATAATCCATCTTTGCCACCATTTGTCACATTCTACGTGACCCGCAAGTTTCGTGCGGGATGGTATTTCAAGAGGAAACCCTAATGGTAGGATCGGTGGGGCTGCGTCTCCACATTCGTGGGACTCAGGATTAGTTTCCCCGAAGGATTTTTGGAATATATTTGTCTCTATCAAAAGTTAATTTCATCCCCATGAGCTACGGAAATGACGAGCAACTGCCCAGTGACAATTCGAGATTTATTGCAAAATCAATGCCAATGGCTGATTTAAATTAGGCGAGTCGGCCAAGCCGTTTAAATTTATTAGTTTGAACCTTCGCTCCTATTTAAGTGCACACACATACGTGTTATTTAATAGGTCCCATTCAACCAAACATATCGTGAAACTAGCCCGTCGGAGCGATTTCCATATTTTACACCGCAAGGAGCAGTAAAGCCTTACTCGCAAAGAAGCAAATAGGAATCCTTCATCTCGAGTTGAACCAGACGAATGAACGCCTCTTCCCTCTCCAATCCTTCTTCCTTGATTTCCCCTTCCACCGCCATTTCCCCTTCGCTGCCAAACTTTAAAGAGCCCTTACCCTCCATCCCTATCCAATATAGGGCGTGGACATTTAGTATGCCATAGGTCACAGTTTTGGCAAGGGTTCCGTAATGCATATACCCATATTGAGACACTTTGAATACTTCGAAGTAATTAAAAATATTGTTGCCTTCGCCTAATCCAAGCAATCCAACGCAGCGATACGGGCCCTTACAGCCACGCATTCACCGGCGTAGGCGTGCATCGTGACAGAGAAAAGATCTTTCGCATGATACGTTAGTCATTTGCTTTCAAATCGGTTTTAGCTGTGTTCTTCAAAATAGACTCATTTACGACAACTGGCTTCACTGGTTGGATACTGAACTATCAGTCAGACTTCATGAAATATTTCGTCTGAAAATGTTGTCATTTATGATAAAAGGTTATGTGAAATTGTCAAAGAGCAAGCACTGGACTCCGGCTTTAACGAAGGGGTATTAGATCGAGGGAATGTGAAACCAAGGAAATAAACCTCCTGGATGAGTTCGTATCATAATCCAGTTCATATCATCTTTGAAGACGAAGAGCGAATTTTTCTTTCTACTTCTCTACATCTACTCAATGCCCCGCTAGCCGCCGCAAGGGTGTGCTGGGTGGTTTTAGGACACCACCCGTAATTAAGAAAGATTAAAAAACCGCATACAAAAGCCACAAATTTATACTGTCCACAAACAATCCACTTACCGTCCATACGGCCGCAATTTCTGTTAATCTGCTATGGAGGTCGGGGTACTAGCTTGTAATCATCTCACAGCATAGTCCAGGCTTAAAATCCTTACGTGACAGATTATTTAGAGTGATGCAGATTTCGAATTCAGATTGGTTGCTGATTGACGAGAACTTCGAGTGCGATACCCCGTCCTTCGCATGGGTGGTTCAGTTGACATCTTATATCAGCACAAGAGTTTTCCCCGTTGCTACTCGGCCCTCCGTTGCTGCTCTCACACTGATTTTATTTCCCCCCTTTTAGCTGTCTAGAAAGCCTGCTCTCTCCCTTCCTCAACCCCGCTTTCCCAGCATCCCATTACCTGTCAAAGTTACCTCCAACCACTTTCTCTACCTTTATCGCATTTTCCCAAACAACTTCCTCCGTTCGTCAACCCTGTTTGAAATCCTAACGTTTGTCTTCCGCTCTATCCGACTTATTTTCTCCATTATCCACCACAGCCACATTTCAAAAGCCTCCAGGTTACGCTTAACTCTTTAGAGTCTCTTGCCTCAAAGACCAGTGCTCCCCATACAACTGAACGGTCCAAATTAAAGTATTTGCTGATCTTCTCTTTATATCTTTATTTCATGTAACTATCATCAATTCTCTTCTGTTTGTAAATGCTCCTTTTTCAAACGCAGTTCTTCTCCTAATAACCCTATGAGCACGTGTATTTGTGTACTTAAGCAAGTATAAATATGTATTTACTTTATATATATGCCCATATTTATGCATGCAGGGATGATTCCCTAACACCTTCCCTATCTTTGCCTCGCAAGGCTTGCGGGTAAATGTGTAACTGTATATGTGATACTAGGTTTGTTCGGAAAAATATGAGACTGTTTGAATAAATACTTTATTTTATTAGTTACCCTTTAATGATGCTTATCGTCTTCAAAATAGATCCCTTGCTGCCAATACAACGCTACCAGCGTTTTTTTCAGCTTTCGAATGCCGCTTGGAACGCTTCTTTCGTGATAGTTTTTGAGTTTTGCGGTGCAACTTAGTTGGATGTCTTCAACAGTCCCAAATTAGCTTCCTTTCAAGGTATATTTCAACTAAGGAAATAGAAAAAGGTCCGCTGAAGTAAGATCTTAGGAGTTGGGTGGCTGGGTGCTTGTCTTATGTGCTGTTTATGGCCACAAGCTCAGTAAAAATCAATGATTTGTGCACCGGTGCGTTGTCGTAAAGAAAGCACCAAGACTTGTTTTTCCACATTTGTGATATCGTCGGAAAAATGGCGAGTCTTAACATTCTCATAACCTCTATGTAGTGCTGCTCATTCACTGTTTGTCCTCTGGGGACATACAATGAATAATACCTTCCCAATCGAAGAAAATGATCACATCACCTTCACGTTCGTTCGCGACATCCGAGCCTTTTTGTGTCGTGGGGATGATGGCCACTTCAAGTCCTCCCCTCAACACTCTACCTAACTAATTAATGTATTGCCAAATGCCTCTTGAATCATTGTCTAAGTTTCAGTTGAACTTTTTCCGGGGTTAAAACAAAATTCAATGCGCACACGCCACGCCTGCATTCTCACAGACACAAGAATTTGTACAGCAAGCGTGTGCAAGTTCAGACAAGAATCTCTGTTTTACGGAAAAAAGTCGAGATAGGGCCACGGGAGAGGGAGTATTTTACTTTTGGCAGACTCCGCTAATAGGTGACATCTCATTGGTTGTGACCCGTCAAGCAGCTCGCGCATAGAAACACCAATTTCATCCTTTTTTGAACATACGTATATTCTCATTACTATGCCCATTTACCTCCAAAATACGCAGACTTAAAGGGTTCGGCCGGAAAATAAGTGTACTGAGCTCAGGAAAAAAATTTATTACACTTTTACATATCTTAAGCTAATATTCCTCAAAATAGGACCCTTGTGTGTCGATACACTTGTTCCAGCGGCGTTCCCATTCCTGGAACGCTCCCGCGAAGGCATCATCGGGAACCTCTCGAAGACACGTCGTCACGGCCTCTTTGACGGCGTCCAAAGTCCCGTATCGCGTTCCTTTCAAACTCCTCTTTATCTTCGGGAACAGAAAGAAGTCCGGTGGTGCCAAGTCCGGGCTGTAGGGCGGGTGCGGCAGCGTTGCCACGCCGTGCTTGGCCAAGAAGTCCGACACGACAAGCGCGGTGTGAGACGGCGCATTGTCGTGATGCAGCCGCCAGATGTTTTTGATCGCTGGCCGGACGCGGGTGACTCGTTTTCGAAGCCTGTCGAGCACTTGGACGTAAAATGCAGCATTTACAGTTTGTCGTTCAGGTACAAATTCGTAGTGGACGACTCCCCTTTTGTCAAAAAAGACAATGAGCATCGCCTTGATCCGAGATTTGCTCATGCGAGCTTTCTTTTGACGGGGTGATGATGGTGTGTGCCACTCCGCACTATGTCTCTTCGACTCCGGGTCGTACTCAAAGATCCACGTCTCGTCACCCGAAACAACGTTCTCTAAAAAATGTTGATCATTTTTGCAGTGATCCGCAAGTTGTGTCGCGATTTCCAAACGATTGAGTCTTTGATCATCACTGAGCACTTTCGGCACCAACTTTGCACACATTTTTCGCATCTGTAATTGGTGCCTAATAATCTCGTGCACTATTGTTTTTGGCACATTACACTGCTCTGCTATCATCCGAACACTAAGACGACGATCAGAGTCCAGTACATCGCGAACTTTTCGCACATTTTCGTCGGTGAGTGTCGTTGATGGGCGTCCAGGCCGTGGTTCGTCGTCGACCTCGGCCCGTCGCCCTCCACGAACATCTTGTGCCACCGAAAGATCATGTTTCTGGACATGGCTGACTCCCCATAAGCCTGGTTAATCATACCGACAGTTTCGGTAGACGATTTCCCAAGCTTTACCGCAAATTTGATGGAATAACGCTGCTCCAAAAACTTCGGCATCGCGTTCCGTGACGTGGGTCGAGCGTGGAGGTTCGCGTTAACAAAGCTCCTCACTACACCACAGCTCAGAGCCGACTGCCTTTTTCAGCGTCGCTTGCCAACGTACCCCCCTCCAATCGCAGCCCGTCAGAGCGGTGCTGGGCGCGCCTGGGGCGGCGGGAAAAAATCAGTAGTCAGTACACTTATTTTCCGGACGAACCCTGTAGATAACCACAGTTAATCTACCAGATCACTATACCCGGTGGCAGTAGGCAATCGAAACCGATCATTCAAATAAAATAAAATGTATTGTGGAATCTTATCACTATGCAAGTTTATTTTACAAGTTAAAATGGGCGACAAGTTGACGACCAATACCGTTAAATTTTAAGAGTAAGTCATTTTCATGAATGTATCTTTCACTCTTTAAGGCGGATCGCGGCGGAAATAGTCTTGTGTCCGACGAGAGGGCAGAATATACATTTTTATTTTCACCCGAATACTCAGAAGACGAAATGATTGGATTACCTCGCCTGGAATCTCTCATATCTTTCGAAGAAACGGTCGGCAATCAGAGTGTTCCTGCAACTTTCTTTGCTCTGACCCTGGGAGCGAAGAGCACACGGCAAACCCCTTGATATATCACGAAAAGTTGTGCCTCGTATAACTTCGATAGGTACTCTCCCTGGCCTTCGTTTCTCCCATCGCCTCCTCTTCCCCTCTCCAACTTGCTCGGAACGAGTATTGGCTCAACAAAATTCTGTTTTTTAGCGGTAGTTCTAGAAATATGTGTCTATCATGCCGTCCGAGGAAGAAAACTATAGAAAATTTTGAATTTGGTTGGCTTCTTAGTATTATATGATTCATCGTTTCGATGGAACGTAACTCACGTGCTACAGCGGCTTGTTCCCGAAGAGGAAACAGATATACGGTCCGTAGTTTTCCTCCTCCCAAACGCGTGGGCCGCACGAAAGAGCGCAAACTAAAATTAATCGCTTCGCCGAGCGGGGCTCCGTTAAATGGTGTGATTTCCAGCGATGGCTTCTTGTTATCTTATTTAACTCGTGCGCTATGTATGCATTAGGTTTCTTGTTTATCAATAATGAAACGATTGCATTCTTCCTGTAATCTCTACCAAATTACTAATCTTTCCGCAAATTATTTTAAAAGTTTCTTTAAGTTACCTCTGGAAATGACTGACTTCGTAATATTATACTCAAGCACGAAAAAATTGATCTGAGCATACACACCAAGGTCTTTTGCGCCTTTCAAGAGATGTAAATGGGCAATATCTAGATAAGAATCAGAATGAATGAAAGATGAATGATATGTCAACCTACCCTTTAAAAGAAAGACGCAAAGGGTAAGACATGCACCATTAAAATGTTTAATTGTTCAACATTACCTAAACCAGCAGCTCCTGTGCAAAATCGAACTCATGAACTCATCGTAACGGTAGTTAATACTAGCAAAGGCATCTGGACAAAATAAAAAAAGATCGTCTAATGTCTGCTTAGAAAATGTGTTCTCCCCAATATTTTGCTTCACAAATAATTTAATGGCCCATCCATGAAGGGCCGAATATCTTAGTTTAGTGGATGTTTTCATTTAACTCATGGTATTCCACCAATTAAAGGTAGATTTTCGACAATTTTAATATTTGTGATATCATAAACTGATACATTGGGAAAAATAATCTTCCTTTTACCGATTGATTATAAATTTAAAAATATATTTACCACTTCTGGGTATTTTTCATATACGCTTCAATTATCAGTACATTCACCTAAACAGTAGTCAATACTACATACTAATATACTCTGGCAAACCTTTTTCCCTTCTTCCCTTATGATTTTACGAAAAATAAGTTTGGAGAGGTCTGTCATACAGAAAATATTTGGAAAATTGCTGGTCTGCGCATCATACACAGACTTACTGGAAGGTTAGATTCAGAAAAACCATTACATACTGTGAACGCATGGCAAAATGTCATTTCCAATTTTGGCCAGCGCACATCAATGCAAAGTTTGATTAAACCAAAGGCCTCTTTGGGGTATCAGTATACTTCGAAATTCTTAATGTTCATCACGTTTAGTCAATCACTTATATCTGAGTTACATTTTAGTATCAGGGAGCCAATACAGCCGAATCGGGAGGTTCATACTTATCCTTACACACCGCATGAAATTCCATTTAAGAAATAAGATTTTCCTGTTTTATGCAACCCGCTCGACTATACAGTTAAAATGGGTAGCCTACGTTAGGCCTCTGGGTAGCCTACGTGTTCAAACAAATATTTGTTTTAGCTTTCCTTCAGGCAACTTTCGCCGCCAGCCTTTTACAGCAAGGGCGTTCATTCCATAGTGCGTGTCGTTGAATAAACGGCGTAAACGTTGAAAGCACCAACTTGGAGCCATCAGCCCATACTCAGTTGGTTTTGTGCTGTCTTCGTGGATGAGAGAGAGAAACTGTTTCGTATTGTTTTCATCCAAAGAAAGATTGTTTTAATTCTATCATTGAAATATTTTAAACAGAATCGCCATGCTAAATTAATATTTGACTTTCCACTTATTTTTAATAATATGAAATTAATAGGTTTCATTTTGTTTTCATATTTATCATAGTTGTGTTAGTAATTTGAGTGCTCTGGGTAGAGTTTTGGGCTAATAACATGAAGGTTCTAATGTTTGTGATACCTCTGAACACCCTCAGCTTCACCAAAATTTGATTTTTTGGAAAACAGATCTTCCTGGGAAAGTACAGTTAGCACAGGGAAAAGAACTGGCCCGCCTATCCTGATGCTTAAATATCACGATATTGGACTTAGTATTGGGCAAGGTCCACCCCATCAGATTGATTGCTGTGGGTGAAGATATTATTATATGCTTATGATAATTCAAAAATGGGGTTAATAATGGTGATCATCATTATCCAAGGTAATTTCGGATGGTCCCTAACAATTATTACCTTATATGCATAGCAGGAACTTTTGCTTACCCAATATTATTTACTCTTCATTCCTTTGTACCTTCTACCTAACTTCATGCTAACTATAAAGACTACCCTCTTACTACCTCTACCCTTCCTACCCAACATTCTCCCATCTATCATGGCTTTCTCAACATCCCACTATGCACTTTTTATGCCTTATTCCAATGCCTGGATACTTCTGCCTGGCTTCTTCTATCACCTGGCTACTTCTCCACTTCACTCACCATACTTAAAACATTTTTGTTAGTCTTCCACTCTATCCAACTTATTTTCTCAATTCTTCTTGGTTCCCATATCACAACAGCCATTACATTCTCCATTTACCATAAGACTAAAACAGAATGTCTATAAATCAAACTATATACTTTGCACTTTCAATGTCTTGCAGTCAATTCAATACACAGAATTCTGCAAGTGTTGAGAATCCAGTGGAAGTCATCATTTGAACAATTCAGTACAGTGCAATGCACAGTTTATGCCATGAGTGTCATAATACTTTGGCAACCAAAGTGGGAACTGTGGAGATCAAAGCAGCCACCCATAGCTGCTCCAATATGTTTTAAGGCACAACGCCATGGTATGAATGGCAGATAAATGGTGGCACATAAAAAAATTATATTTACTTGGCAGATAAATTCAAAGTATTTATAATTTAATAAATAAAAAATACTCCACAAAGGTACATAAACTCAACAACACTATTGAATTTCTCAGAAAGAAATGAATTAGTTCACTGATTGCCACAGCATCTTTCTATCTCTCAGTTAGCATCAGATGTCACCCACAAACTAATAACTTACAAACAATGCACACTTTCATGATGCTTAAAAGTTTTAGCTAAGAGCACAAGCACATTTCACAATTGAAACACCTTTGTTGTTTTAGTTCAGTACTAAAGTAATGTCACTTCAATTATTTCATATTTGATGTAAGAGTCCTCAGCTCTTCAGACTCCTTTGTAGCACCAGACTGAATGGGAGTTGAAAATGTGTGATCCCTTGAGGCTGTTTCACTATGGGTGGGATCGGCGTTGGTACCTGTGCGGTGCCACGGATTCAAGGATCTGAATATTTTACTGCCACTGGATAGTTTTTCTGGCAGCATTTGGCAAAACTTTCGCGATGCCACTCCACGAACTCTCTTCTTCCAGACAAATATGAAGAAAATGAAAACACCCTGCAGAGCATTCAGCAGGTCGCACAGCACCCACAGATAGTCAGGGCCTTTGACGACTGCCTGTATTACTTCCATTATCCAGTTGACACCCATGATAATGAACAGCTTAAGATATAAGTTGAATCTATATCAAGGAATATGTAAAATTATTAGTTAGACACCACACTAAACTAGCTAAGATTAAAACATAATTCATGGGCATTAATAGTATCAGTAAGTAGTTGTGAGTTTTTGGGGCAAAATGAAAAACCAAAATGAATACATTGGGTTCATCAGCTAAAGAGAGAAACCTAGGGGTCAAAATTTTGTGGCAATCCTATATGTCCACAATTTCCTTGACTACACTGTATCATAAACCAAACCTTCTGCTGTCCTTTATGATCAAATTCTGATATTCTCGATTGCCCTCAGTGGCTATAGGAATTGCCACAATCACACAAGAGTTATGCATAAATATCAGGGGCTAGAATTCCCTACACTAAATGATATCAATTAGAATGATCAACTTAACCAACCATGGTTT